>NC_136661.1:27830426-27977926 GCF_903797595.1 Erithacus rubecula | reverse complement strand
CTTCTTTCCTCCCCCATCTCCCCCCACTTCTCTTTCCTCCAACTCTGATTCATATGGAGCTGAGAAAAGAGACAGCTGGGAAAGGTTTGAGCAGAGAGGTAGGATATGTATCTGAAAGTAATTTGAATAGTTTGTGAACCATGGTGTCCATTGGTTTGTAACACCTGGCTGTGTCAGCTGTGTCAGGTTATGCCATGTTGTGGAGCTCAGTTTGACTGATGCAGCTGGATGGGACCAGGCTCAAGCTGACATTGCAACAACCCAGGAAAACTGAAAAGACAATTTTCTGTGAGTGCACCTGAAAAACCAGGAGCTCTTTGCATATCCAAACCTGCAAAGCTTTCTGGCTTATCCCGAGCTGAACGTGCACCAGGAGCAGGCTGGCAGCCTCTGTGTGCTCGGCTGGGTGCAGAGGGCACTGCCCAGCCCTCTCCCTGATGCAGAGCTGTGTTTTACCCCCTGCTCAGCACCCTACATCTTCCTGAGGGGTGGGAACGACAGCCTTGCCCTGAGACAGCAAGGCTGCATTCAAAGAAGTTTGCCTCTTGCTGTTGTGGAGGTATTTTTCAGCATTTGGCAGCTTATTTGAGAGGGAATTAAACTTCTGTAGTGAAGCAGAGAATATGCCCCAATAGGCAGCACCTAAAAAAAAGTAAATAAATGTGGGTGTCATCTGCTCCATATAGCAAACCCCATTTTCCTGAGGAGCTATGTTTCTAATGGAAAGGAATTCTCAATACCTTTTATTTACACTTGGGTAACATCCAGTAGCCGCCGTCATGGCATGAAAGGTTTAAACCTGATTTGAAGCTGCTGTAGGAGCCAGGGTGTTTCTTTCTATGGGAAGTGATGTGTTTACTGGTCTTAGACTCTGTAGAGCTTTCTGGAGAGACTATTGCTTGTCAAAGAACAGGCAGAGTGCTCTAAACATGTAATTTCCTATTTTGCTATAATGTAAGGGGTGTTGAAAGGGAGATGAGAAAGATTTTGACAAAGCCCCTCTGCATAGCAATGTCTCTATTTCCCCATCTGCAAAATGCCAAATGAATAGTATCACCAGGATAAGAGGGAAAATTATCAAGTTCAGTCTGTTTGCCAGCAAGCCTGCCTCCACCAGTTTCAGTGAAATTATCCCTCTCTACAGCAAAGAAGTATGTAATTCAAACATACCCCCAAAGCGAGCCCAGAATTGAGAAGCAGTAAATACCTCATAATAGAAACCTGCCATATATTTCTACAAAACAGGCTGCAGACTGGGCTGTCACTCATTTCCTCTTTAGATATACAACATACCTGGAAATGCACAAAAAAGAGAGAGGCTTAGAGCACACTTCAGCTATTTATAGTAGCCTTTAAATCCCTGGTCATTAGAGCATTGAGGGAAATGGAAGGAACAATAGTAAAATATTTTTGCAATGTAAATTTATATTTTAAGTATGCTTTTTCCACAAGCAAAATAAAATTATTTCCTCTTCCTATTACCATTAATGATAATTTTAATTGCATGACCCTAGCAGAAATGCAACAAAATAAGACCCACTAGAGTGAAGTAATTCATCTAAAATCAATATATCTACAGTGGTTTATATTCTATAATTTGATATATATTTGAGATATATATTCTATTAGAGCTATGCTCCTTTTAAAAAGAAGAGAGTGTTTTCATATTTTAATATCTTTTGCCCATGTAGAGTCTCCAAGGATAAAGATTTTAGCATCTGTAGGTAAATCTGATTCCATTATCATGTGCCCTTCAGTTCTGAGTCAATCTCCCTGATAATCTCTCTAAAGCTGCCAGTTCCTGTTTGTGAGGTAAAGCAAAGATGAGAGCATTCAGGCAGGCTGTGGATGGAGACACAACACAAAGAAATGTTAGGAAGATGTTTTCTCTTGCCAGGCTATCTCTCTGATTGAGCAAATTGGTTAAGCATGTGCTTAACTTCAAATATATCAGATATCCTTTTGCACTTAACTATGCACCAACTCAAAGCTAAGCATATTTTCTAGTGTCCCTCTGAAAGGGGAAGGGCAGCTGGTGGCTGGTTGAGACAGACATTCCTAATAAGCCTTTAGATCTCAACTAGCACTGGAAACTTTTTCCTTCCTGTGAAGCTTAAGGATTTATGTGAAGAATTTTTTTCCCCCTTAGTAATTAATTCGGACCCCAACAGCGTGAAGATGGGAAGAAAAGGACCCTATTAAGGCTTGATATTAAGTTAATAGCAGGTGACAGTGACTTCATCAAAAGCCCTATGCAAAACATCAAGTAGATGGAAATTTCAGTTCTGGTACATTACTCAGCTGAGTATCATCAGACCTGCTTATCAGGGTCACAAAGATTATTTGTATATTAAAAAAAGGATCTGTCCATCAAAGTCAGTAAAAAGAAAAAAAAAAAAGAAAAAAAAAAAAAAAAGAGATGCTCTTTCCATTTCAGATTCATGCAATCAGACCCAACTAGGAGATGATCAAACCAAACCAGGGTATGTTTTCCTAATCTCACTAATGAAAGTAACCTTCCTTTCAGGGTTCACATCCATTAAAGGATGCCTCTTGGGTGTGGGGTTCAGATAGTGAACACTGAGCATCTTGCCTGCTTATGTATGCTTGCAGTAAAGGAAAACTGAGCAGCTGGGAAAAAGCATTGCCAAGTGTCCTAAGAAGAAATATAAAGGGCTCAAGCAGATATCAAAAACAAAAAGGAAATTTGTCTTTGACAAATTTAATCTTTACAAGTGACTGGTAAAGGTAATGACTAGGAATTAAACACTCTGGTTGCTTTTCATTTCCTATAAGTAAAGAGGACTCCTTAGTGTTGTTAGTCACAACTGACAGTACTGTAGGGACTGCATTTGATAATTTCAAGCTTCTTTTCAAACACAGCTGATCTGCAGTGAGTCCTCATGGATTCAGTATGATCTGCTCCTACCCTTTCTATTCCCTGGGAATGGACACACAGGCTCAGCTTGGCACCCTTTTCTCCTCCCTGACCCATCAGTTTGACCCAAATGTGCTACAAACACAGTCAGAGAGCAGGGACAGCCCAGGCTGGTACAGGGAAGGCTCCAGGGAAACCTCACTGCTCCTTTCCTTAGAGGAAGCTGATAAAAAAGAGGGAAAATTACTTCTTACACATGCAAATAGTATTAGGACAAGGCAGCATGGCTCTAAACTTAAAGCCAATATATTTGAATCAGATATGAGGAAAAAATTGCTGTCTGTGAGAGTGGTGAGGCCCTGGCACAAGTTGCCCAGAGAAGCTGTGGCTGCCCAGTCCCTGAAAGTGTCCAAGGCCACTGGACCTCACCAGCCTGGTCCAGTGGAAGGTGGTATTTCCAGTGGCAGGGAGCTGGCAAGAAGATCTTTTTAAAGTTCTCTCCAACCCAAACCATTCTATGATTCTATGATATATCACAGAGTCAAGCATCAGATTTTGGAAAATTTGGTCTTTTGCTTTTTTTTTTTTTTTTTTTTTTTTTTCTTTTTTTTTTTTTTTGTTGGTTTTTTTTTTTTTTTTTTTTTTTTTTTTTTTTTTTTTTTTTTTTTTTTTTTTTTTCCTGAGCAAAATCTGTACAGAATCTGTAGCAATTTCCTCTCCTTTCTTTTAATTATCCAATTTCAAAAATGATTAAGCATTTTTTTGAGCATTAATTGCTGAGGAAAGATGAATCTCATCTGTGTTTATGTGCCCCTTCACATGATCCAGTGCACTTACCTGAAGTCCTGGACACTCTCATGTTAGCACTCTGTCTTGTCATTTAAGATAGGTCCACATATCCCACCTGCTTTCAATTATTGCAAATTGACTGTTGTTGAAAGGCATGGGCTCCATGGACTTCTGGTATCTGCTAAGGCTGTTCCTGTGCTTTGACCTCTTTGTGTGCCATATTGCAAAGTGAACACAAGAAAATGTTTCAGGGCTCTTTTAAATCCTGTATATCTTTATCTCTATCTTGCTTCTGCCCTTCTGTGTCACACAAAAGCCAATAGGACAGTTCTGATTAATACAGTAATTATGTGGTTATTAAAAACAGTAATCATCCAGGAATTATCCAGTGCTGTAAAAATCCCATAGACAGAAAATATATGAACATTTTTAAATTGGGCATTACAATTGTCTGCATATGCAAGAAGCAAAATGACACATAAAGAATTTTTAAGATCCCAAGGAAGTGCTCTGAACATGTTAAGAGAAAATAGTCTCCTCAATCAGAATGGAAGTTAGCACTGTGGAAGGAGACAGATCCTGATTCGTCCTTTTGAAAGATGTTAGTGTCTAAACAGTAGCTATTAATGAAGAGCACCAATTTATAGCACATGTGTTGGATAGACTTGCACAAAATTGGGGCCATCTGAGGAGTTTATTCATCCTTGCACAGCTCCTTCATTTCCAATTTCTGAGGCTGTTTTAATTTGTTATCAAAGTAATCGCTCGCTCCAGCTGGAGTCAGCAGTGTGTTTTGTTGTCTATGGGCCTGGCAGACTGTTCACTTTGAATAGCATTCTGTAAAGATCACCTGTTCTGCATCTGTGATGGTTTTCCAGGTGCCAGGAGGTGCTGTTTTCAGATGAGAAGCAGCAAAAGGAATATGCAGACAATGCGGTTCTGCAGCTTTTCAGATCTGCATGGGTTTCATCAGCCACGAGCAACAGACAAAGGGAAAAAGGGAAACAACCATGGCAAGTTAAGAAACATAACAATGCAGAAAAATAATCTGGTTGCTCCTGAACAACACGGTGATGTTAACTCAGCCATTTCTTAGATAGCCTGGGTTTTGAAAGGATTAACATGATCTCTATTGCCATATATTTAAATATGTATGAATTGCGCACACTACTGCATAATTATAGATATTTGCATGCATGAAATACCTGTGCAAAACAACCTGTTTACTAGTTAGTTTTGAATTTAATTTAGGACTAGCACAACTCCAATTATAGATCATTGGAGTGAGAGTCTACAAATAGCTTCAAAATAGAGAAAAAGAATATTGTGCACAGTCTTGCAGAGACAGACCCCCAAAACTATGCCAGGGAGGGCCCCAGACTACAAATTGTCATCTCCTTCCTCCTGAGGCAGAGAATGACTCCCAGTTCTTAAGGGAAGAGGGATGTGCAGAGCTTATGGACAGTGACCTGAGCATCATTTAGGAGGGGGAGAAGTCCTTAAAATGCAGTTTATCTGCATGGTGCTCTGTGATGAGCCCAAAGGAGGGTCTGCAGTGAAGGATGGGAAGCCAAGCCTCAGAACCACTGGGCTGGCTTAGGAGCTTCAGCAGAGGGTTTTACTGGGAGAAAAACACCCTGAGGCAGGAGTTTTGGCAAATTAGAGCCAGGAGTCCAGACCTGCTCTGTGTAGCTCGACACAGCAAATATGGAAGTTAAACTTTTTTTAGTCTGTTGAGTGTATAACTGTCTAAAAACACAGACATAGCTCAGACCTTTGGGTAACAGTGAGGCCAATTTGTCAGGGCCCAAGACCCATGGAATTTTTTGGGTTGGCAAAGACTAGGAGCATCAAATTCAACTTTTAACCCAGTATTGCCAAGTTCACCACTACACCATGACCCCAACGTGCAACATCCACACAACTTTTGAGCATTTCCAGGTGACTCCATGTGTCTGTGGGGCTGGTCTCATCAGCCAGTTTCTGTGAGAACAGTTCAGCTTCTGTGTCAAAGGTGCTTGAACTGAGCTGGCACATGAATTCTGTAACTGCACAGTCACCATCCCTCAGTCCCTTTGGTACAGATATCTGATGAGAAGCATATCTGAAAATATTTTTGGAGAATTTGAGAAATCCTATCCCATCCTGTCTTGTCCTGTCCTCCCATTCTTCATCCCCAGAGTTAAATGCAGGAGTTTATTCATGAATAAACTCCTTGTTTAAACTCCTTGTGACATCAACTTTACATTAATTCTTAAAATTTAAGAAAAATCAAGCAACCCAACAAAATTCTAGGCCTCTTTGTGGTTTTGTTTTGTACAATCCCACAAGACAGTATCTACCCAGGAGATAAAAGCTGTACAGGGCCTGTGACCTGCTTCTGAGATGCCTTTGTTTCTAATGAGCTAATGGAGAAGGCTTCTCAAGCCTGAGCCATTAAAATCTGAAAGTGTGGAAAAGCAAATCTGAGTATGCTCCTGATGGCAGAATGTCAGCTTTTCACAGTTGACCTGACAAAATTAGCCAGGAATTGACCATGGCATCTAGTCTTCCAGATGATATTGGGTCCCACAACATTATTGTGCTGGCAGCCATGTCTGTATCTCACAAAAAGGAAAGACTTTTCAAAACCTGCTTCTCAGGAGGGGGAAATGTAAGAAATTATTTTTGAACATCTGAGTTAAAAATGCTGTGTAATAAACACATTTCCAGGGCTGGCCTTCTTGGTTAGAGTGTTTTCAGTTTTCAGGCACTACTCAGACTAGGATACTCACAATAACTGAGCATTGGAGAACTAGAAGCAAAATGGAGCAAATGGGATACTTATAGTTAAAGTGAGTCAGTCATGCACATAGTGCTGGCAATTTATGCCAGTTTTGTTTTTGAACTAATTGCTTCCTGATTATTTCTCTTCTGCAACCCACAAATCAAGAATTATCCTTATATTGAAAGCTGCATCTCCCAGAATAGGTTATTTCAGAAAGCAGTCAGATGAAGTAAAGGCTGGCAGATCCACAAGGTTTCACTAAGTATTAATACCCCCCAAAATTCTGTGTAGCCTGTCATTTGAATAAATCAATCGACTTAAAGAAATCAAGTAGAGTGAGTGAGGATACTGAGAATGCAATAATTCTTTTATCTGTGATGATGGTAATGGGCAAGAACTGCTTTGTGATAAGTAGAAGGCATGTGATAAGCAGAAGAGAAAGATAAGTCTCAAATGGAAAAGCCATGAGTGAATTTTCAGGTCTGTCCACACACCTGAAGATAAAGGTCAGAAGAGAGAATAGCTATCAGCTGGTACACACCATGAACATTGTTTTTCTGTGTAAAGGTCTGCTGTATCAACTCTCAGACACCTCCTTCAGGGATTATTTCTTCTGTTTCTTTTTTTCAACCTATCATTTAAACTGGCGCTTTTTTTTTTTTTTTTTTTTTTTTCAAGGGGAGAGTTACACAATCAGCATGATGTTTCTCTCAGAGTTCTCTCAGCTTTCTCATTTCTCATTCTATGTGGCTTTCAGCAGAGCCTCCTTTCCCACCCTCACCTCTGTGACTGCACCAGAGGGATCTGTCCTCCACCTTCTCCTCCTCTCCTGCCATAATCTCCTTTGTAAAGCAGAAATCAAAGTCTCTTCCCTGCACTGAGAGATCACAACCCCTCCTGCCCCTCCCATCACTAAACCCAGCTGAGATTGGAGCAATCGGGACAGAGGAAAAGTTGATAAATAATAGAAAAATAATTTGCAATACTAAGGCTATTGCCCTTCTACGTTCACATGAGGGTCCAATATTTCCAAAATATTCTTGAATGCCATAACATTGCCTACATTTAAATTTTCCCCAAAGTCTCCTTTCCCTCCATCTTCCTACATCACTATTGGGCTCCTCTCTTTCCTTTCCACAAAAGATTAAGATGAAGAAAAAACAAACAAACAAACAAAAAAACAAACAAAACAAAACAAAACAAAACAAAACAAAAAAGCCCCCATAATTAATAAGGTATTTTGGTCTATTTTTATTTTTCTATTTTGAAATTGACCTTACCATTGAAATTCATATATTACTCATTTTAGAAGCACTGAAATTCTCAAATTTATTGAGACAAAACACTTCACTTCAAGAATAGCAAAATCTGGTACATGACATAAAACATATTACATGGATAATTGTGATACAATTAAGCCATTATTTAATTCTAAAGAAATAATTACATTTATAAGAATCCATTTTGTTTCAGCACCTGCCTTTTGAGAATGTTGCAGTTTTAACACTTTCCCAGAGCACTCTGATTCAAATGCAACTGCTTTTTTCTGATAAGAAATAATTCTGTCGGAAATGTCTTGCCCAGCTTCTGTCTGCAGTGCAAAATCTCTGAGATAATCCATATAGTTGCTGGCAACTATATCTGAAGTAGGAAGAAATGACCAGGGATTGAGGCTGAAGTGCTGCTACCACCAGAAATAATTTTTCCAAGTTAAATTTGAGGCACGTTGAGAGGATAGCATGGCAGAACCTGGCAGTATTTTCATCCATACTGCGCGAGTTCTGTAGTTTGATAGAAGACTTCAATTTCCAAGGCTGTCATTTCAGCACCATTCATGAGTATCAGATTCATTAAAGTATTTTAACAGGTACCACAAGTGTCTCTGAACACAATCCAGTGAAGAGCAGCAAAGACATGCTTTGGTGAATTTGGCCAGGCATCATGATATGTTGGTAGCATATTAAGTCAGAAGCAGAAAATCGACTCCATTCCCCTTGAAGTAAACACACACCACGTACACTGCTGATTGAAGCAAATTAAAGTCCTAATAGTGCCTGCAGGGTGGGTTTGTGAACTTGTAACCTTGCTGTTTATTTATCCATCTCATACGACTCTCAATTTCTATCTACTCTTATTTTCAGGGAGTTTTACTCATCTTCCTCCTTCCTACTCCTCTTGCTGGGAGGCATCATTTTTCCCACTCTTGATGTGTTTAATCTCCAATTTGGTTAGAAATTGTTTCTCCATTTTTCTATACGGAATTGTGTATTTTCTTAGCAGGCAAATTTAATTAAATTTAGGAAGAAAATTTCTTTTTTTCTTTTTACACCAATCTGAACTTCAGCCTTAAAGAGGAATGAACCACAAGTAATGTCTTTCTCACCCCTTCCCTCTGTTTGAGAAACTGAAAATTTAGAATTAAAGTCGTTCTGTCAAAGTTTGACCAAGAAGGATAATTTTGTTCATTCTGCCAAGAGAATGAGCTTTTACCACTGCTTCAAATCCACAAAACCCAGAAATTATGGTACAATTCTGAGACAATCTGCATTAAGAAGATCCCTTGGTTGATGTTTTGGGTAAAAATGATTGCAATAAGACTGAGTATCACACTGGCCATAGTTAAAAGGCTCAAAGTAATGTTGAAATTATTTTTTCATTGGAATCAGTTGTTCAGTCCCATTGAAACATGGACAAACAGACACCTAACTACATACTCAGAAGAAAAATCAGTGCTCATGATCTCTGAATAAATCCCCTCTGACTGCAAGGTGACATCAGCAGGTGATGTGTGAATACATTTCAAATAGCATCCAGATCTAGTAAAATCGGAGAAGCTCTGCTACCTTCCTCTATTCCACCAAATAATGTCAGGAACCAAGTGACAGAAAAGCCATTTTCAGAGGTTTTTTCTTTTCTATCTTGGGTTCATATTTGGGAAAAGGAGGTGTTTGGGAAAAGTGTAGAACTCTCCCTAAAACTGACCTGGGAACCAGGGTATGAGGACAGAGGACAGGATTGTCTCATCTCTGAGAAGCTGCAAGGACTCACCACAAAAGTACAAAATGCTCCCTGACTCTCTGAAGCACGGATTGATGGAGGAAGCTTCCAGGACTGATAATGAAGAATTGTTCTTTTTAATAGTATTGGCTCAAATCAAAGGCTGTGATGCCAGCACTGCTGAGTTCCTTGTGCCAGCACTGGAGTGAAGTGCTTTAGCCTGATCTCCCCAGAAAAGGGTTAAACAGTGAGCACAGGAGGATCTTTTGGTGACTAAAACTGAATTTCATCAGTGGCTATGAGCAGAAGTAGGGAGAGAAAATCTCAGTTCCTTTCCAATTTTGTGATAAAACTAATTTTATTCTTACACCTGCTAGTTCTCCCCCCTACCAGGTCTTCACTCCCTAGGCAGAGAACTAGCATTGCTCATAAATGCCTCTTAAAATAAAAATTTCTGTTCCATTAAACATATGAAAAATATGTTGCATTGAATACAGTTGGTTTGGGAAATCTGTTTTTATCCATTCTAACCAATCATCCATACGAACTGCAGCTGCCACAAGTGGCATGGAATATATTTTCTAATGCAAAGTTTAGGAAGAGTGATTTTCTTCCAGAAAAGGCAGGCTGGAGATGTCCAGTATGCTGCTCATAGGTCATCAGCAGAAACATAGCAAACTCAGAGTCTGGGAAATGGTTTTGGTTGTCAAAACTGTAGGACCTGGCCAATCTTTTATGGAAGTTTACAAAGAATGGTAGGAAATTTGGGGAGACAGATGGCAGAACTCCCAGAACTGAAAGATCCTGTCAGATAGAGACAGGAGATAACTATCTAGGATGTCTTCAGCCATGTCTCTGTGTCAAGGATGGAAAAATAAATTTTAGTAGTCTTTAGTGGTGAGACATAATTTTTGAGTTATTCTAATCTAACTTTAAATGTAGTTTTCCTTATGTGGTCTTGCCAGTACTTTCAATACTTCGAATTACTTTTGGAAAAAAGAACTGTAATGTTGGTTTTCCTTCAGACATGGAAATTATACCCAAAAGCAAAGCAGCTATAACACATCAAAGTCAGTGAAGCTGCCCCTCATTTCTTTTTGCAAAGGAGTTTTCAGCATGGTTCAATATTTGCAGAGTGCTTTGAAGACAAAAAGAGGGATAGGTTTCTAGCCCTCTGTAACAGATGCATGCTCTGTGCAAATCCAACACGGAGCTCAGGTTCCTGGTAAATTACCAACTCCAGTTCTGGGCAGCATTTCTCTAATCCTTGCAAACAGAGTGCAGCAGATTTGCTGTGTTTTGTCAGAACAGCAAGGATCAACAGAGAACTAGCTGCAGTGCATGTTTCCCAAAAAGTGAGGCTGAACAGTGACAATTAATCCTATTATTTAATATTTTCAAATAGCAATGAAATGAGAATGTCAGTGCAAGCTTATCCCAGAGAGGACATTGAAAATTATTTCAGAATGGACATCCCCCCTGACAATATATTTCCATTCCAATGGAAATTTCAATCAAAATTTTTCCAATGCAGATGTTTGCCTAGGCTGCTGAAGACCTCTCCTGTACCATTGTCTGGAAAGGAATGAAAAGACCCCCTCAGTTCTAACATCATCCAGAATCACCAAGATCCACTCAGATTAAAAAGGAAACAGAATTATCCTTTAGTCTCTCTTCCTCTCAAGTAAAAAGTAGCAATTTCAAATTTCTCTATATTTCAAGTTCAGATTAAGAAGTTTTCAATTTCATGTCTGATTGTCATCCCAAGGAAGACAAGGTCTAAGCCATGAGTGCTTTCTCAGCCCTTTGGTGCTCTCCACTGGCATGAGTACCTAAAATTACTCTTTCCTCAGCCACACACTTTTGTGACAGGTGTATCTGCAGATGTGGGTAGGGATTTGGGAACTGGGACTTGTTTGTCTTATTTTAGTTGTGGTGGCCATAAATAAGACCATCTTCCCAAAAGACCATTTTTACAATTGCAAACTTAAGCACCTTTTTGTTCATAAATAAGAAATGATGTCATTTGAGGTAGTTACAGCTGAAATACTGCTGTATCCATCATCACATGTTTTGCCATGTGATGCCAGAGATGGTGGAGAATAAATCAAATTAAGTTGGCCACAAACAGCTTCAGAAAGATCTGATTGCATAAGCATCTAATCTTTGAAAATATTTACTATGGTGCACTATGGGTGTTAAATTTTTTCAAGGTTTCAAAAAATTATTGAAAAAATTTGTTTTTTCAATAAGTGCTACACGTCTGTCAGAGTTCAAGGAGCATCTGGTTGACACTCTAGCCACAGGAATTAGTTTTAGGTAGTCCTGTGAAGAACAGAGATGATACTTTTGGACTTGATGATACTTTAGGGTATTTCCAGCTTGAGATAGTCTATGATTCTATGTGCAGATTTAACAGGAAATTGCAGAAGGTGAGGGAGGTACCCTGAGAAGTCTCACTATGAGTTTGCTGTATTTCTATGTGTTTTTCTGGGCATCTTCAGCTATCCCACATCACCCCATAATCCTATCCCATGCACCTCTGTATTCTGATACTGAACCAGATGGATGCTTGGTCTGAGCCAGAAGAAACAGGGTTTATCTTCTTGTCATCTGAAAGTGCAAGTGTGGAAAGTCAATGTATGTGCTAGCTTCTTTTTCAGGGAAAAGCTCAGACTGGAGGCTCCAGAGAAATTTCTGAGTAACTAAAAAGTACTGATACCTTATGGTAAAATTAGTTTTGGGGGTTTTTTTGTTTGTTTGTTAGTTGTTTTTTTTTTTGTTTGTTTGTTTGTTTGTTTGTTTTTCCATCCTGGTGATCAATTCCTAGCCATTTCTACTGCAGCATTCTCCAAGCTTAGAGGGATGAGCTGGTCTTTCATCAAGCTTTTCACAAGGGGGTCCAGAGTAGCAACAACACCTGGAATTTTTTGAAAAACATATGTATGTTAATGTATGCCCCCTTAACTCTTACACAAAATCATTTCTTCAAGCTCTTTGAATAGTTACACAGAAGTCTGACCATCTCTGGAATTTTTTCCAGAGCCTGATTTCCCTTCCTCTCTCCCTTCAGAGCCACCCACTTTTCTCCTTGGTGCAGGAGATGCAGGAAATTTATGGTTTTAGCAGCAGCAGATTACAGCATCACCTGCACCTGCTCTGTGCCCTTGGCTGATGCCTTGCAAGGCAGCAGCCAAGGCCATTGCTTCCCCACCTGCTCGAGGGAGAAGGGGAATAGTGGAGTGTGACATCTCCTCGCTCCCAGCAGCTCCTAACGTTGATTCAGGGCCTGGGTCATGCAAGGGTAGGGATGATAGTTCCTTCCCAATATGACTCTGGGCAGGGATGTGGTGGAATCAAAGCCCAACTTGCTGAAAGCAGCCAGTCAATCCTGTTTTAGAAGGACAATCACTCAGTTATTAGGGATTTAGTTACATCTTTTTTTTGAGAGAGAAAAAAAAAACCAAAACAAAAAATCCACAAACTAACTAGAGCACTGTGTGATATCTATACCACTGGAGTTTTTAGGGAAGCTGAGAAACAAACATTGACTTGTACTGAAAATGGCAGCCATCCAGTAGGCAGTCTTAGACCATCCTTTACAATTCTTCAACCTAAATAGAGAAAAGCTGATAACTTGCTATGAAAAATGCAGCTTTTTCTCTTCTCTGCTAGAGGATTTTCCTCTCACAATATCTTGTCAAACATGCTTTCTGTTTCTGAAAAAGGGGTTAAAGTTTTCTGCTATCCATTCAATCACAGAGCTTTATGAAATAGGAGAATCACAGGAAGGGAGGATAGGAGAGATCTATTGGGTTATTTTGTGCATCCCTTTGCCAAGAGAGGATTGCTCCCTGGAGTATATTCCAGAGTGCTTTGTCTAGTCCAGTTTTAAATGACTCAAGAAACTGAGCTTTCACCACTTCCCTTGGGAGACTATCCTGCAGTCTAATAGTCCTCACTGCTAGGAAAGGCTTTTTTCCCTAACTGTCAGCCTTTTCTTTCCTTAAATTCATCCCATTTGTCCTAGTTATAGTCTCTTTAAGTAGCCTAAAATTTCTTTTCATGCTTAAAGTTTAAATTCTTTCAATGCTAGACCATAGGATCCATGCTCCTTCCCTGTTTAGCTATGTTAAAAGTCTTTTTAAGCTGGAAAGACAATTATAGTGATGGCAAAGAGCTAGCTTCTAATCTTCACACAGTAAAGAATCTTCACACTGTGCATGGTGTGACTTTCAGCTGTTTCCCTAGACCATAATTTTATTTCAGTTCAAGTTAATAGATTGTTCTCATTGATTTTAACTATTGCAAGATTATTCTAATTTTTACATGAAGACAAGGCACTAAATGAACACAAAGTATTCCTAGCAGAGATCCATCTGGGCCCTCTGTTTCCTTGCCTGGAAAATAAACCCAAACCCAAACAGAGAACCCAAGCATCAATTTAATCTACTCTATTTCCATTTTATTATTCAAATTTTAGTCTTCTGAAAGAGCTTGCAAAAAGAATTGCATGCAATGTCTTATAAAAGTCTATAAATGCTTTTTTAAGAACTTCAGAATTTACTGAAATCCTGAAAGAGACATTCATGTGGAAGGAGAAAGCATTATCCTTATTAACCTTCCCTCCTGAGGAAAGGTGGTGAAGAGAGAAGCCATGCAGGGAAAACTATTTTAAATATGCTTTAAGGTGGAATTCACGTGCCATGTAATTCCCTTTTAAACTCGATATTGCTGGCCCTCTGCACAGGGGTGAATATTGCCCCAGGCCTTGGCAATCAGGTGATGCCAGACTGGTTTAATCTGAGTCAGTTCTAAACCAGATACATGGGGGCCAACACAAAGCCTTATGTTGGTTTACATGGACTTAACAGTCCCAAGTCACTTTAAACTGACTTTAAGAACCCATTTAAACAGAAAATAAGAATGTCATGGAATGCTTTGTAGAACTTTTAATCTAAGCCTTAAATTACATTGCATGACTCACGCCTATAGATGCTTTAGTTGGCAATTCCATAAATAGGAAATATTTCTTGTTTCACCTCACCTGAAAACAAATTTCATATGTGGATTTATGGAAAAGAGTTTTTATTAAAGATTTTATAGAAGAAGAATCTTCACCCTCATCACCCTGCGCCTTCTTTTACAGCATTTGTTTTGTCTCTTTTCAAAAAAATGAGTAATCCACCCCATTTCAAATTTACAGCAAGCTCTTAACTCTTATTTTGGTTACCCTGTGTATTTCTAAAGTCTTTTCACAGGCTTCAATCACAGATATAGAAACCAAAAAGCATCCTTAGGTCATTTATTCTGTAAATGAAACTACAGTTTTTCCCAGTTTTCTTTCAGTTTCATTTTCCATGGAGCAGTCAAGGATTTATTCAAAATCATGTGATCCCTAAAATAATCATTATTCCCCATATTATGGCTAGTATCATATCCCATGCACTTTCACTTACAGGCATGTCTGTCAAAGGGACCATTTTTCAGTCTCACAGTTCCCATGGCTCTGTCACTTTCTTACTTACAGAGGCCCAAAATGGAAACTATTTTTCTTTTCATTATGAGCTGTCACTTTTTCATCTTGGCACTGAGATGATAGACTTCCATTCATCTTCTATATTACCTTTCCTGAAGCCTCTGACACAGACTGACACAATGCAAAATGCAAGAGATCTCGGAGCATACATTGGCAATTTCTAGGAAAGGCGCTTGCTCCTCTTGGTTTGTTGTTTTAAATATATATTGAAAATGCCAAGCTGCGTGGCACGTTGGAAAAGTTAGCAGGGGATTCTCTGTTTATTATGATCATTACAAAGCAGCACTCTCACATCCTGAGCAAGAGCAGTTGGATTCAGCGTGGGATGCTGTTGACTTCACCTTTTCTAAGGGCGACGGGGAAAAAGTTTTCTGCAAATCAATGTTGGTGTAAGGAGATAAAAGCAAGCCTTCATGCTTTTATCACATTGCAAACAACCAAGTCACTGCCACATGGTGAGTCCACTGGAAACGCTGGGAAGTGCCTGCTTTAACTGCTGTGAAGTGACTGAATCATTTTGAGAAAAGGGAATGATTTCAATCAACCTTAGAGTAGAAAAATCAGGCACCCATTCACATGCAGCGAGACTACGTGAAGCTGCCGGACAAACTGTCCCGGCTGCATTTGTCACTATATTTTCTGCACAGCCAGTGTAGAAGGCAGCAGAGGGACCCACAGTGGTGATGCTGTAAGCTACACACTCCCTTTGCACTGTTTGTGCATGGCAGCCTGGAAATCCACCCAAGTGGAGTGGAATCCCAGCTGCTCTTACTCTCGCATCCTTCAGTAAAGCTAATGTACAAGATCCTGCACTCTGATGGGTTGAAAAATCATTTTGTTAAGAATCAGAATGAGTTTTCTGTGGTTTAAATTAGTCTTGTACAAAAGCCATGCTAGGCAGGGTCGAAGGCCAGCCACCATTACCTGCCTATCTCTCTGAAGTGGGATCAAAGCATCAAGTTAGAATCATAACACACAACCCAACCCACTAAAGAAAGAATCATAAAGAATTTTCTTGGTAGGGATCGTGTGGAACCTGTGTGATCTGTAGACCTCTGTGCATGTTTGAGTGATCTTTAAGCAGTCTACACAAGTCAATAAAACCCATCTCCATCACAGGGAATACATATGCTAGTAGAGCACTCTTCTCCTATAGAGCATCATCTACCTCATAACACAGTTGTTTTCTGGTTGTGTGTTGGAGCACCATGGTTCACTCTCTAGTGATGAAACCAAGGGGTAACCTGGGAGGAGCAACTTTCTGAGACCAGATCTCTTGGCAATGCAGTCAAGCTGTGCTGGTTTGGCCTTTCTGCCCTATACAGTTTTCCTTTGTATCCTCAAACAGTGCCATAAGTTTTCCTGCTGCTCTCTAGGGAGCATAACACATGGTCTCTGTTCCATACTGTAAAAAGACACAGCTATAAGTGAATGCAGCAGCCTTTTAGATACATTAAATGTGAAATAAACCAGAAACATACAGATTATCTTAAACCTACATAGGAGGACAGATAAAGCCCACAGAAGCCTTACAGATAGTGTGAACCTGGCATTTACTGTGGAGGGAGGGATGCCTTTGCTTAGTGTAGATATAAATTACCCTGAAGAACTTGAACTGGAAGCCAGACACCACCTAGACATGCAGAACTTTTGCAAAGTAGATGAAGTCTATGAAAAGCCACAGATGGCTGGTCCAAGAATGGACCAAGAATGGTGTAGGGTCTACAACTTTACTAAATAATCAACAGCAGTGCTCCAGAATAAATTATATTCAGAAATTAAATCAAACTGAAACTTAAGACAATTTTTTTCTAGTGCATTGATATAGAGAATAAGGATTGTCTTTACTCTTTGCAACATCTTTTCTTGTACTTGGAGACAGATTACCACGTTCCTTTCAAACACCTCTCTTTATTAAGCCTGACAACTCAAGATATTCTGGGGTTTTTTTCTTCATAGGTGGTGTTTTCTATCTCTGATCTTTCTTATTGCTATTCCTTGGGGTCAGTCTAATTATCTTACAATTTTCTTGAACACTATATTTCATCATTGGATATAATGGCAAAAAATAGAGAACAGTCACTTTATATATCTTCCAAACTATATTGTTGTCTTGTGGTCTTGCTCTTGAATGAATGCATGAGTGCATGATTCTGTTCATACTCTGCAGTTTTAAGGTCTTGTAAGGCCAAAAAAAATTTATGTGTGAAAAAGTGTCTTACCCTTCAAGAACTGGAATTCTAAATTGACATTTGCTGGACATTCTGGTTAATTGGGAGGGTTTGATGGGTTAAGAAGCAGTTGTGTGTAGAAGTTCCTGCCTCTCACAAGATTGTCCCAAGGCTAACTGGCTGACACATTATCACACCTGTTGTACTTCATAATTTACATTATTTTCTTCAGAGTTATTAGTGTTGATTGTTCTGTCTTAACTGCCAAATAAAAACCTTACATTTTACATAGAATGGACTTACAGACAGATAACTGCACCTATAAAGCAAAAACTAGATAATGGAGATTTATAGATGACTAAAAGTAGCAGCTTCAACTGGAAATTTAATTGAATATTCTACACATGAATGAAAAAAATGTAAGGCACCTCTGGTAAAGAACTAAAGAAATTCGAAGGCTTTTTTGATCTTGGAAAAAAATTAAGTTTTGAAAGAGCTTGGTTTCACAGAAGACTTTGGAAAGAAACTTTGGATCCCTTGGAACACAGCTGAGGAAAAAATTCATGAGTGCTTGGAATAATTTCAGAGAGTTCAATGAATCTCTGATGAGAGATCAGATTACTGTACAAATCAAAGTCTGAAAAGTGAAACAAGAGTCCTAGAGCACTCTGACCCAAACTTAGAAAAAGCCATTAAAATTTATCAAGTTTAAGATAATAAGAAGACAAAAATTCAAGTTTTGGCAACAAGAAAATAACATGAGCTCTTGCCAATACCTGAAATACCAAGAGAAAAGAGTGAGATATCTGCATAAGAGTCTGAGAAATGTGATGTGATTTTGTAAGAAGCATCATGAAAGACTGCAGAGACCAAAAAACATGTGAGTGATTTTGGAACAACCTTTTGGAAGTAGTTATTTTATTTATAAAGATCAAAACTGTTTTGCTTAAGTTTTCAGACAAAGACTAAAAATACCTGAAAGGAAGGCAGAGTTTTATGTTGTGCAAAGAGCTCTTGGGAATGTAGGGCTCTGAACAGAAAACAAACTCTTCTTCTTGTTTATATAATTTTAAGGTTAATAGAGCTACTGAAGAAATGACAAAGGTTTTTGTAACAAAATTGATCACACTGAGTATCCATAAGTAGAATTTATATTTTCTCTGGAGAATAATATTTTCTAAGGTTATGTTAAATGAAATAAATGTGAAAATTTAGTTGCATTTCAGAAATAAATATCTTTGGTAAGGACATGGCTTGACTGGGAAGCACTTCAATTAGTAGGAATGAAGTATTTATCTGGGGTATGGAAAAGTGGAAAAGGAGACATTTGGCCTGAGAATGCAAAGAAGACAATATCTTCTTGTCTTCTTCATCTCTCTTTGTTGAGCATATGGAAGAGGACTGCACTGCAGTTCAGAGTGTGACTGTGGTTTGAACAGGTAGAAAAACATAGCAGAAACACCCTGATGATTCAAGGGTTTCCTTCAATTCCCAGATATGTTTTGTGACCTATATCAAACACTCTGACAAGACAAAATCTACTGGCTGTACTCAGCCATGGTCATTCAAAGCCACTGGGGGGTTTCTGCATTAATTCCAGGCACTCTGAGTGAATCCTGTGCACATAACTCACCCTATCCTGCTAGACTGTTGACTTATGCTGTTCAAAGCCATGTTTTGGGCTTTGGAAGAGGTTGGTGTGAGAAAGATTTTCCTGGTTTTCCCCTTTCAAAAAGAAACTTGAAATTAAATAATTAAGCACACATATATAGAAAGACTGGATGTGGACTTCCTGAAAATATAGAACATCCTTGGAATATAGACATGAAATTCTACTTAATCTTCACTTAAATAGTTCACTTTTATTACAGTTGATTAAATATGAATGTATCTTCTCTATATTGTTGCAGTAATATATGAACTGGCAATTGTGTCCTACTTTGACATGCACTTTGAAAACCAATTAAAACATGAGAAAGAGAAGGCATTATATGCCATTGCTGGACTTCATTTCCACATGGACTGAAAATGTCCTAAGTTTAGGGATGATGGAAATTAAAGTCAGACAGAATTTAATTAGTGACTTCAAACATTAAAAAATTATGACCTTTGTCTTTCCATACCATATGTCCTCAGCATTTCTGTTCTTAATTTCTGTGGTACATAGATTCAATTTCTATTATCTGTCTCATCATCTGACTGTCTTCTCCTAATATGATTTTTCCTATTTGCTGAGGCATCACTCAGTGATTGCTTGCATCACAGTTATTTAATTCACAGAGAGTTTGAGAAGCTGCAAATTTCTATAACCCAACTTGTTTCCAACAACTGCTGAGCTCAGTGATGTTCTCAGCAGACCTGGTGCTCTGATTATGCAGGTCAAGAACTTGGATGAATCGTTCTGCAGTGTATTTTCATCTCTCTACATGTGTTTTCTTTTATAGGGAATTCAAAGAAAAGGGAAGGTTGTCAAAATGTGGCTGGGATATATCCCAAGCTGCAAGAGGAGCTACTTGTGTAACTCAGTCAGTCTTGCCTTCTATTGCCAACTTGTCTCCTAATCGAATTTCTAAAAATAATAACAAAAAAAAAATCTAATTATTAACTACATTATTATTATTTTTATAATTATTATTACTACTGCTACTACTGCTACTACTAAAAAGACATGCTAATAACTGATGAAAAATATGAGAGGAAGTCTTAAAGATGTCTGTTGAAGTTGGCATACTGGTTTATGACACACATATACACACTGCATACTAGACCTAAAAACTTGTTTTATTTTGTTTAGAGCGCTGATTTAGCACTGCAAGATAAAACAAAATCACTTCTTGCCCACTTTGAGTTTAAAAGAATAAATAGTGGCTTTGGTTTTTCATTGAGATCTCTGCTCCAGTACCTAGAGCCCTCTTCTTATGTTTATGCCTAGTTCAGACAAACACTGACTTGGCTGGCACTAAAACCATGAGGTGGGCTCTACACACAGGTCACAGAGAGCTCTGCTGTGTATGGAAGCTACTGTTTGTTGACAGAGCATGGCCCTTGTGGGTCATTTTTCTACATTGTTAATATGCTCCTACTTAGAGAACTAAAAGTACAGTTCTCCCATCTTTGTTGTAAAGAGAATATATATATATATATATATATATTTTTATCTTACTTAGATTTTGTGGTTAAATATGCTGTCAAACACAGAGAATGTCTAAAGAGATGGGCACACATACATACTGACATGCATGTAAAATATATATATATTACATTAATTATATGCTTTATTTTCCTAATAATCAACTGTGGAGGAGCTCCAAGAAGAATTACTTTGAACGTTAGATATTGTTTAGACTGCAGCTTGATGGAAATTATCACCAAAGTATGTCCAAAGGCATGTCTTGTCAGGTTAGAGAAGCTTGTGATTTTGTTCCTGGGCTCTTTCTGGAATATGAGGAAAGTAAGTGTGACTGAGAAGTCTAGAGTTTTCTTTTTCATGGTTTCAAATCTAAAAGAATAATTTTCTCATACTTTACCACCTACTCATTTTAGAATTTTCTTCTATTAAGCACTTCTATTACTGGAGCCTGCATCTGAAAATTAATAATTTTGCATCACCTTGATACCTTACATAGTGCACTAGAACAATTAGAAGAAAGAACCAGAGAATATTCCTTGATTAAGGAGTTTCCATGGCCATTGCAAGCTACAAAATATTTCTAGGCTGTTCTTGTTTAACCTGCATCAGAGAAAGGCAAAGGAACATGGCAGAAGTTGACCAGACACCACAGAAACAGGGCAATTCTCCTTTCTCATGAGCTAGGAAAGAGAATAATCATAGGAACTGGGAAATCCATCCATTATTCCAGAACAGATACAAACCAAGGTGAATTTAGTCCCCTTGACCCTTATTCTGCTTTTCCCAGGGTTCAGGAATTAAGTGATACAACAGAAAATTATACTTCTCCTTTTATAAAGAAAAGTCAGGTCTTGGTCTATATTGTGTCAAAACTATAAAAAATGAATTATTCTTTACTATTGACATGACTGCAAAGCAGAGCTACAGTGATGCACATTGCAATGGAAGAGCTGATTTCCCCTTCGCCTATGATCACAGGAATCTGTAAAATAATACATGTGAAAGTGTACTTGTGTTCTTTTGAGACACAAAAGAAAGAGGTGGGGGAAGGAGTCCTGCAGCAAACCACAGGCCCAAGGGGTAAAGCAGGAAACCAAACTCAGAGCAAGATCAAAGGATACCTTGGAAGGACCAGCAGAACCTGCACTCCAAGCAGTCAAGAAATTGAAGCTGACACAAAGTCAGTTAAATAAAGTGCAGAGCTCATCTGCTGTCGGCAGCAAAGGGTAGTCACTGCTGTATTTCCACTTGTAAATAAATCTGTGTGCGTAACACAGAAATAGAAAAAAAAACCACAAAGAGCATCCTGTCACTATAAATAAAGCTCACTGCTTCACACAAGGGGCTATTTGTATCATGGAAACTCTCAGGTCAGCTTCAGCTGATGCACCAATGTAGTACTATAAAAACAGCAGAAGGAGGACATATTATCATGGCAGGGAAGATATAAATTCCATTTCCAGCAAAAATATCCCCAGCAAATTTAAATAGAACTCTTCTTTATTTCTCAGATTTGTCAGTTTTTCCTAAGGACCCCATTCTAGTAGAAATTATCAAGAGCAGTGGGAAAGGGGAAGTTAATCAATGTTTTTATATTTTAGAACTCTTGATAATTACATTGAAGCTCACATCTGTGCTTTTCTCTGTGTGCAAGGTGTGAGGAAGGGAGAAATCTCTATTCTGCTAAAAACATGACATTTTGGGGAAACGTTTCCAAGTTTGGCTAGGAAAGAAAGTGACAACAAATTATAAGGTGACTTGGGAGATGTGGAAACACACAGTGTTTAGAGCTCCCTTCAACAACTGTTTTGGTGTTAATTGATGTTGAAAATCAAAAGTTCTCAGAGTTGTTAATGATGGAAGTCTCATCCATCCCACCTTAATTTTCCACATGCCTTATAACAAAAATCCAGGCTTATGATTCTAATGATTTTTTTTTTTTTTTTTTTTTTTTTTTTTGGGTTCCCTCATTGACTAAAGAGAAAATTCATCTCACTTAAAGTTAATTCATTATGCATAAAATGGTCCTGGTAAATACAGCTGGTAAAGATTACAGTGTGCCCCAGGTGAGAAAATGCAGATTTTTTAATATGAAAAGAAGAATTTTGCAAACTACATATGAGACATGTTGATTATCCCCATAAAAACAATGTGTAGGAGTTTCTTCAGATATAGGTACATATATTTAATGAGATAATTCCTATTCTTTCTTATTCAGAGCTGGCCACTGAGAATCCTTGTGTATGGAGACAGAGTCATCCTCTGGAGGTGAATGGATCCATATCTGCTAACTAAAAAATGTTGCCTCAGTGGAAGTTAAGGATTAGAATCATGGAGGGATGGTTTGGGTTAGAAGTGAACTTAGAAATCCTCCAGCTCCAAATCCCCTGATATGGACAGGAACACGTTTCACTAAACCAGGTTGTTCCAAGCTTCATCCAACCTGCCCTTGAACACTTGCAGGACTTTAGCACCTATGAGTCAGTATTCTAAGTTTAAGTGAGGTGAAATATTCCCTTGTTAAAACAGTTTCTTTGACCCAACAGAAAATGTCAACATTTTAAGGAAGTTTGTCAAAGTTTTTGTCTAGCTTCATGCAAGGTAGAGTTGAACTTAGTCTAGAATTTGATACAAAGAGGTGTTATACTGACTTTGTAAACCAGATGTACTACTCAGGTAATCTGGAATTTAACAGATCACTTGCAGCTGGTCACAATCAAAGATAAAGGTCGGTGCCAAACTATCCACCAAAGTAACTTTCTTTTAGCAGGTTTTGTTGTTGTTGTCGTTGTTGTTTTCTCCTTTTCCTGCTTCCATAAAGAAAGTGAAGAGTTTTGGGAGTAAACAGACTTCTTCGCTTGGCTGCAGACCAAAAGAGAGTATACAAAACAGGGCTTACAGGCTATTAAGATGATAATTGCTTATAGAACTGCTAAAGCATGACATCACTTCAGACTAGTTCACCTGAGAAATTCAACTTCAGTAAGCTCGAAGAGTGACTGAAATAAATTAGGAGATCTGAAAGATTCAGAATTGCATCAAGCCCAGATGAGCAAGAGGAAGCGAATCAGATAAATACATTAATACACACATGGTGACAGATGAGGCAGATGACATTTTATGCTCCTTTAAACTGACTGATGAAGATGAGAAAAATTAGAAATAGCTGTGGACAAGTTCAAGAACGTCTTCTAGAACACACTAAAAGGGAATCTTAAGGAGAGGCTATCAAGCATAAGAATAGTAAGAAGAAAAGTGCCCCTACAAAAAAATAATACTGTGGTGCCTTTGAAAGATTTAGTGGGACATATTAAACTCTTCAAGATGAAGTGAGACCCAGGAATAACATGGAAGATCTAATAAGAAGAATAAAGATAAGGATTTTCCAGCAAAGGGAATTATTTTTACACTTTAACATAACTATGTTTTGTAAAAACAATTTGTTGGAAGTTGTCACAGGAAAACAATCTGTGTGGGAAAATGGCAAGATCATTCAATTAAAGCCCTTGGTCCAATCTGAAAAAGAAACACATAAAGCTGTAATAAGAGAGGAAGTATGACATTATCTGTCCTAGGATCTAACAGAAATTTAGAAACATTGCATAGAAAAAAAAAAAAGGCCTTATTGGAAGGTCGTTTTTATTACCATTTGGCCAGCTTTAGAAATGGGTATGGAGGCATGGAGTGTTCCAGTGACTTTTATCAGTCAGCCTGAATGTGTAATCCAGATGGCATTTCATTCATAATCAAGTTGTAGCATTTTGGCTCTATTCCTGAATTATCCAAAGTTATGACTTTCTGCTCCACATCAGCTAGGAACAGAAACATCTCTCAAAAAGGGAGAGCAAATATGTAAGGATGATAAAATTTACTTTGTTCAAAATGTTTGTCACACTGGACTTCCTTTCTAAGGAAGGTACAGGAATTGTGCTTGTATCTATTGCAGTGTTAACTTCAGCATAGTGGCAGTCAATCCAATAGGCTTTGAATAAGTCCCTGTAATTTTTTCCTCCTGAAACATTTGGATTATTTCTAAGAAAATTCTGATATGGCTTTTCCATGAACAGCTTAATGGGTTGGTTTCTGTACATTTGGCATTCAGGTGAATCAGTACCTCTCCGTGTCTGGAGAGGTGGATTAATAGAATTCAGTGCTGTCCACAAAGATTAAACCAGATCATGTGTAGTGACAGCAAAATAAATACCATATAACAGCAGCTGCAGCAGACGAGACGTGGCCTATCTGTCTAGTCAAGCAGGAGAAAAGACACTGCAGCATCATGTCAAGGAAGGAAGCCCAAGGCATCAATTTAGGGGGAAAAAACACCCAACAAGGAGCTGGTGCCTTTTGAAATGTTGTGTCACTTTGTCTTAATTTTGCTTTTTGAATTAAGATACTTATTCTAAAAACTCACCTGTTCTAAGATGAGTTGTGGAAACAACCTCTCCCACAGTCTAAAAAAGTGTTTTCTCTGTTCTGCAGAGCACACAACTTTTTCTTTTTTTCTTTTTTTTTTTTTCTTTTTTTTTAATTTTTAATTTTTTATTCATTCTATAGATTTCCCTGATTAGTACCCAAAGAATGACAAGGAAAATAATCTTCATCTGCATTTTATGGAATCATGACAGCTTGATATTACTGCAATGGGACATTTCACAGGGTACTGTGGGGGCACTGTTTATACCACTGACACAGAATAATGAAGTGTTGTTAGCTGTGCAGATCATCAAATTCAGGTAATTATCACTGCCACATGCTTTCCTGAAGATAAAAATACTAAACAGCATAATTTAAAATTCTGGCATGCTTCTGAATATGTCTTTTTAAAACTGCATCTGATATTCAGATTAATTGCATGAGAATTATGAAAGTAAGGAGAAACTCAATTCCTGGGTAAGTTAAAAAAAGGAAAATAAATTGTGAACAGAATAATAACTTTTATATTATTTTACATATTAAAAAAATAATAAAAAAATAAAAAAAGAAGGGTCACTTATTCTTCCCAACCATATGGTGTGAAAGAGCATTAGTTATGGTAAAACATTACTTATATTTAATGTACTTTTGCTTTGACTTGATGGGGAGTCAGTAGTGTAGTTCAAAAAAGATTTAAAAAGAAAAAAATGAGCTTTGTAAAATATGGTTTAAGGTTTTAGTACTTTATTTTCTGTTCCTTATTTGGATTTAACATTTTCTCTAAATATTTTGGAACTTTGTAAATAATGTTGGGCTTCATAAAACTGTATGTTTTTAGAATTTTATTATTATTCAGAAATAAACAAAACATTGCTATATCCAAATTTCAGCAAAAAAGATAGGGAAAATGGTGTACTGTGAACTCTTAAAACAGAGATATTTTAGTTATTTAAATACTGATTTAAATATCTAAATTTATACATCAGTGCATGGAAGTCCTGAACGTAATCTCCTAAAGTTTTAGTCTCCTAATGTTTAAATCCAGATTTAGGAAATTTTCTTATGTAAATATAACTGAAGTTGTTGTATATCATGTAAGGTGTGCATATTTCATATTTTGTTTATTTTTAACATTGGGACTTATTCTAGATAGAGTAGGGATCACTGGTTAAAATATTCTCAGGGAAGATGACAAAAGCTGTCATGTGCTTTTAATAATAATTTTCACAACTTTTATGACCAAATTTAAATTTTCTGTGCTTTGGAACTGTTTGTGGGTGCTTTTTTCATGTCTGAATCTGTGCATGTATGCATATTGCTATTACAGAGTCTCTCTGTCTCTGACTACACATTCTACCAAAATGAAATTATTTGCTTAGCAAAGATATCTTAGAATGTAGTAGTTACAGTAAAAAAAAAAAAAAAAAAAAAAAAAAAAAAAAAAAAAAAAGTCATCTTCACTAGAGTGTTTAAGCATATTCTGGTCTGTATGTTTCTATCAGGGGAGGTGCTGGAAGAGTCTCCCCAGGGCAGTGGTCACAGCACAAAGCCTGGCAGAGTTCAAAGAGTGGTTGGACAACACTCTCAGGCACGTGGTGGGTTTGTTGTGTTTGTCCTGTGCATGTCCAAGACTTTGATGATTCCTCCTGGTCTCTGCTAGCAGAATATTCTACAATTCTATGACAAAAAAAAGAAGGTTGAAAGGAAAGCAAAAGCTTCTATTGGCATGAAGAGTCACCTGATCTGGTTGGGCAGGAAGAAACCAACTTATATAGTGTGACAGAAAATTTTAATCTGTTGGAATATAAAGCCATCCTGGAGGATACCATGAGCACAAAGAGGATGTTGTAACTGGGCATGAAATCTGGCTTTGAGTTTGGGATTCTGAGGCAGGTGCCTAGGACAGGCAGATACTAAGTGTTGTAAGGAACAGACACAAAAGAAACAGGATGAAATGCACTGTCTAAAGGAGCATTTCAAAAGAGATGAGAAGAATGCTTCCAACTTGGTTTTGAGCCATGTGGATAGCCTTTCATGGCCCAGACAAGCCCGAGGCAGGATCTTCATCTGACCCCTGCCAAAAACTCCAGAGCCACATTTCAGCTCCTCTTTGACTAAAGATAATCCAGTACCTGTGCTGGTTTATCCACACCCCCTGGCTCATCCTCCCTCTTTGCTGCAGCTGAGGTGGAGCTGCCTAAGAATCTCTCAGAAATGGTTGTGACCATCACTAAATGACATAGAGGAAAAACTGTGCCATATTATTTCATAAAAAAACCACACCACCAAAATTAGATAGCAATTTTCAACTTAGTGTGTTGTGCCTCAATATCCCCACCAACAGAGTACATTTTTAGTCTTGTTGTGAATTTAAATATATTCATGCCTACAAAGCAGACAGATGGTATATTGTTGAGAACTGCTGAAAATCTTGGGAAGAAATAAATGAATCTGTCTTCAAAATAAAAGTTGAATAATATGTAATAAACATATGAGACTCTTTTTCCTTTATGAATTAAAAAGAAAGCATTTTATAAGTGCTCGCTAAGCAGGTAGTCTTTTGGAAATGAAAAATGCAGTGGAAAATAATTAATGACATACTAAAATGGACAAAATTAAAGAAGTATGTTGCCTTAATTCCTTTTCTTGTGTGTGCATCATATATTTAAAAACAGCCTGACATAACAGCTTACATTTTTATTCATATCTTCACCCTTAAAATATGGGTAAGGAGAGGTTTGCATATTATCCCCATCTGACGGGACTGAAGTATGGTGCTATATAATTTGGCAGCTGTGAAAATATTTGTGATCTACTGAAGGCAGTGGGAACTGTCCCTCTCCCACCATGAAAACATTATTCCCTATATAAACCCCATCTATAAGAAAATTATATTTGGATGATTGGCAAAGTGTTTTGCTGAGTTGATTAAAAAAAAAAATGCAGCTTTTTTAGTCAGAGTTTCATGTTGTTGTTGTCTCTGAGTTACCCTGCAGCTCAGAAGAAGGTTGCTCCTCAGCTCTGTATGTTACCTATCAGAATCATAGATTAGTTTGGGCTGGAAGAGACCTCTAGGATCATCAAATCTATCCACTAACCCAACACTGCCACGGCCACCACTAGCCCATGTCCCCAGGCATCACACCCTTTTAAATATTTTCAATCCCTTCAGATGTGATGACTCCACCACCACCCTGGGCAGCCTTTGCCAGGGCTGGATAACACTTCCAGTGAAGACACTTTTCCTGATATCCTGTATAAACTTCCCCAGTGCAACCTGAGTCTGTTTTCCTCTCATCCTGGTTTTGGATTTGCACAGCAAATCTGCATCAAGATTTGAGCAACACAACAGACTGTCTGGGCAACTCTAACAATTGCTTATGTAAAAAAAAATATTCTAGCCTTAGTCTGACATAGAAAAGAACACAACAAATTGCCTTAATTCTCTCCAACTCATGTTTAAGAAGCCTGTTTTTCCTCAGGAGTCCTCTGACCTTAACTGAAATGGCTGAAATTGCGCAGGCATTTTGTGTTTCATACATTAGCTGTTGTCAGTTGTGCAGTACATATTCCTCAGCCTTTTTAAAAGACAGGAAAATCACATCAGCTTTCTGTACCCTCAGCCTTTTCAAACAATTGCTACATTATGAACCTTGTCTGGTTAAGGAAGTAGCAGCTGAGTCACACAAAGACCAAATTATCCCTCGGGCTAATTTCATATACCACAAACAATAAATCAAACAATTACTTGGGTATTTCAGGTGTGATATATAGTGCTCATATATGGATAAAATTGACGTCATTGCTGAAAGTCACTGTTCACTGTGAAAAAAGGGGAAGAGAGTAAAGGCTCTTTGTTTTTCTGCGCATATCTTCAAATTAATGCCACGTTGTAATGAATTCTAAATTTGATAAATAGTCATGATCTCTCCCAAATGAAAGTAAGTGAACAGGGAAAACAGCTGAACCTCTTATTTCCCATCTCTCTCCTTCGAGGTGCTTGACATCTTGCCTGCTTTTCATTTCTGAACTGCCTTTGTTGACGCACAGCTTTCTTCTTTCCCTCTTTGTGTCTTTGTGTGTTTGTTTTACTTTTTATTTTTGTTTTTCCTCCTTGAAATTAAACTGTTTGTCAAACGCGATAATGGGTAGAGTCACGACGTAAATAGTTAATGATGCTGTTGTCTTCTGAGGTTTTCTCTGGGTGTAATATCCCCAATCTTTATGCAACCATGCACTTGACTTGCACATTCTAAAGCCCTTCACAAAGGGCAATGCTGCTGCTTGTCTAAATAGTACATGATTACCTCGGTTAGTTTTGTGGCTGTGGTAATGTTCATTTTATGAGCTCAATCTGGTTCTGAGCCATCTGAACTTGATATTCCAGATGCCTTATCCCTAGTAGCACCAGCTCATATAGTGTGTACACATGTGTACAATGCAGGCTGCATTGGAAAAGCTTGGGTTTGTTCTCAAAGTCACACCATGCTTTCCTTCAAACCTCACAGGAAAGGGTGTGTGAGAATGGGGGACAAAGAGGACTGTTAATAGAAGTCACAAATATTCAACAATCCTGCATTTATTATAGCTATCTGGTTTTGACAATCCCTGTTTTCATCACTGAAGAACGTGACTTCATACATTATTGTTACACTGCCACGTGACACACAGAAAACAACAAAGATAATGGGACATGGAATTAAAGCTGCCTTGAACTATTGCCTGTTTACCCAGCAGAACAAAGGAGTAGGTGTTAGAGTTCCTTCATTTACCATAAGTGTGTCTTTGAGGTAGTCAACTCTACCTGCCTGCTAACTTGGGGATAATAAAATACATACCTACCCCACAGGGATGCTGGGATGCTTAATGAACTAATTAGTACTGCTCCATGCTCTGGTGGGAGGTGCTACCTGTACTTTTGTTTAGAGCAAGTCTAGCTAACACTTTATCTATTGCCTGAGAAAAGAAAAGAGAATTTGCTCCTCGTTCAGGAGTTTCTGCATTACTTATATCAGTAAGAATGCTCTCAAGCCAGGCATCAAAGTGATCACAGCGAGAGTCAGCGACTATAAACGGAAATGGAATTTGCCTGAAGAGTGTGTGAGTAATCATAGATTTCCATGCACATGTTTGTGTATGCATTTAGCATCAAAGTCTTCAGAAGTTGCTGGCTCCTATACAGCACACAAGAACTGCTTTTTCAATGAATGGTACTAGTTTCAAACAGTGGAGAATATGAAAAGGTCTGTACTGGAAGCTGCAAGAGAAATTTAAGTAACTAGATTATAATTCCCTGTTGTCTTGGGGCAAAGACCCTGAAATCAACCCTTATTTCTTATAAAATTATAAGAGTCTGTAATGGTAAGGAAAGGTCTCAGATTTATCCCTCATCTGAAAAACAGTGACTCTGGTGGCACTTAATGTCCAGGTACAAGCTGGAAGATTCATTCAGCATTCAGGCACCTACTGAATCATCAGGACCATTACAAATCTCTTCAATTTCTTTTCAGTTGTTGTGATTATTATTATTACAATGATTATTGTTATTACCATGATAACTCTTATGCTAATATCAAGTCTGTGATAAATTCACTTGATTTCGGGTTTCCAATCTAAGCCATGGGCAGTGAAGACCTGATCAGTATAGAGAATAGAGTCTAAGGCATTATTCTGTGTTAAAAAGACAAGTGTGTGTTTTAAGATGAAATTAATGTATTCTATACATCATTAGCTGTTTTGACTAGTTTCTGTTGACAGTACAACAAATCTATGTAGATTTGTGGAAGAGATATCTAAAATCCTGCTCCAAAACTGATATTTTTCAGAGGTGGAAACACACTGCAATAAGTATTATATGAACACTTTTTCAGTGTGGCCTGATGAATTAGAAATCTGAAGATGAGCACACCAGAGATGCTGAATGTAAAATTTATTCTGTTTCTATCCAAGCTTGTGAAACCCATGGATAAATAAAGAGGCAAAACCTGGAGATAGAAAATCCCTTCTGATTGGGAAATGCACTCTATTGAGTAGTGTGTTTAGGTAGATATGGTTCACATCTTCTGTGCTGCTGTGAGACATTGAATTTTGCTTCCAGACCTTAGAATAATCTATACATCTAACTAACATCAAGTCCTGTGTGAAGAGTGGAGAAATAAATCCTTGTTCCTCACTTCCTCTCCCATTTAGATCATAATTAGTGAGATAACAGCTGAAGTGGTCTTTTCTTCAAGTCTTACCTCACACTTTTATATGAGTGTTTGAGCTCAAATAGTGTTGCAATGGGACAGAGGAATGCAGCTCTTCCACATGGGGATCTGTTTTGTTAAGAGGAGAAACTAGAAAGGCTTGAAACAGGGATGAGATGCCTAGAAGCTGGATCTCTGGACTGCAAATCTACTTTAATGATCATAAAACAAATTGTTTTTTATGGAAAGACACATAGGCCCTGACACATCTATTATAAATATTGGTGACAAGCTGAGACAGGGACACAAGACCCTTGCCAGACCCATGGGGAGGGAAAAGCACTGCCAGGAGAGGTGGAGCTTGCCCAGCATTTCCACCAGTGACTGAAGGGAGCAGGATATCTCTCCAGTGACTGCAGAGACTACCAGGGAGACTGTGGACCTGACTCCATTCAGGGCTCAGAGCCAGCGGAGTCAGAAACTCATATATATATGTATTTATATATATTTGTATATGCATACACTTAGTAACAGCCCCACAAGTTTATTTTGTGGCACAAAGTTGTAGAAGACAACAAAAAATTACTGAGGTCCCCTAAAGACTTTTGCATATTTTTCCTGGACAAAAAGCTTCTTCTTGGAGTGTGCCAGAGCAGAGTTAATTTCCCACACCTCTCTGATATTCTGGGGTATGATTGAAAGCACTTTTATAGACATGGACTTGTACAGATAAAGAAATATATTGATTCTTGTGCCTTCTCCATGGCATGGTAGGCTTCGTACCTGAGACCATTATCCAAAGTGCTGTCTGCAATTAATCTTTTGGGCAGTGTGTAATCACCCAAGGTGTACAGGGCTGGGTTTCAACCAGATAATTACACAGAAGGGCGGTGTGAAGGGGGAAGAGAGAGGAACACCAACTTGCCATTTGTTTGCTATGCCTATCAGGAAAGAGACACTGGCAAAGATTGTCTGGTGTCCAGTGATGTTAGGGTTTCAGACAGGGTAAAGGACAAAGCAGAAGCCCTCCAGACTGAGTATTAAAAATGAATGTGTGTCTTTTCAATGTATTTGTTCAGGAGGGAAGAGTGGAAAAAAAAAAAAAAAAAAAAAGGTGAAACATTCCAGATGCTTGCCTGCAGTAAAGCATTTCTGGCTGTTAGTTCCAGTAGGTCATTACTGCATTAATTTGGTGTTTAATTAAATGCCTGTGCAACAGACCATTTATTTGTTATCTAATATTAGCTTTAGTTCTTATCAATTAAATGCTAGCTGAGGGCTTGATTCACTTAGGTTTTATGTCCCCTTACACTCTATTTTTTATAAACAAAAAACAAGGACTCTACACAGAGAGGAGATTTACACCCCCAAATTTCACAGTGTGTATAATGCAATATGCTGGAATGCTTAGGCAGAAGGTACTGAAACAAAGGCAGGGTTGTTTTTTTGTTGGTTGTTCTATTTTATTTTATTTTATTTTGTTTGGGTTTTGTTGGTTTTTTTTTGAGAAAAGGAAACAGGCATCCTGTTTGCAAACAAATGAGAAACTAACTGAAGTACACAAAAAAAATTCCTCTTACACTGTATTTCCAAGGATGGTCTAAGCTGGATCATTCACACATCTGAATATTTTGTGAAATTTTTATTCTAGAAAGTCATACTTAGAACAATATGACTTTCCACTGGGACTTCTTCCAAAATACCCATTTTTCTCTTCCCAAAGCATAGGAGTCCCTGCTGCTTGTTCAAAAGCTGTGCTCACTCTAAACCTCAACACCTGCCTTTCAAGGATACTAATTTTCTTGCAGGACTTAAAACTAGTGTTGAAAAGTCACTAGTGTTGGAGGTTTTGCATTTATTATTGCTCATAATAAATATTGTGTCAAATTGAAGTGTTGCCCAGATTATAGCAATGTTTGGCCGTTATTTCAGAGGTTAAATTTTCAGAACACTGCTCCAGCTGCTGTTATTGAAAATAGCTGGCTAAAGCAAGTCCTGACTAATGGCTTCAAGCTGAAAGTACGATAGATTTAGATAAGCTGTTAGGAAGATATTATTCCCTGTGAGGATGATGAGGCCCTGGCTCCGGGTGCCCAGGGAAGCTGTGGATATCCCATCTCTGGAATGTCCAAGGTCAGGCTGGACAGGGCTTGGAGCAGCCTGGGACAGTGGAAGGTGCCCTTGCCCATGCTCATGGCAGGGGGTGGCACTGATTTGTCTTTAAGATTCCTTCCAACCCAACCTATCTTATGATTCTATGATAACTAGTTGAGCTGTATGTTCTTGGTTGGAAGACTCTCTAGGAGTTTGTCTCACTAAGCAGTCAAAGAGGAGCTGTCGTACCTGTCTTGGTAAATTGGAGCAGTTAAAACTCTCCTATGTGCACATCTTTCCAGAAAGAGTTATTTGGGCCATCTTACCAGACTGTCTTTGCATGCACCAAATCTCTCTGAAAACCTCTGGTTGGTTTGGTTTGGAGGCTTGACTCATCTCATCCTGCATTTGGATTTTAGGGTTAAATGTCCTACAACAATTGCCATAGTAGTAAAGGTACAGGGCACCAGTGATCCTACAAAACAGGGCTGGACAGAAAATTCCATTCCTTACTGGGTTCACTACACCCTGATACATAACCTGTTAAGGCCTGAGTGTTTGACAATAATGGCCTCTTAATTGGGGGAGAAATGCACTTTAGAAAAGTAATTATTAAATTTTATTATCAGAGCACACCTCCTTGTAGTAGGAGCGGTTTTTTTTTTTTTGGAAGGTATGCTTTGATCAGTAATGCAATCTAGATGAATAGTCAGATCTATCTAGCTATCTCAGAGTCTCAAGAGTGGTGGCCTCTATTTTGGCTGTCTTTCTTCTGCGATAAATGCAGAACACTATTTTAGAATTGAGCCTTTTCTGCCTTTCTACAAGTAACTATTTGAATCATGTCAAATGTATGTTAAATTATACATCTAAAATAAATTTCCTCTGCATTTTATGAAATTCATTCTTTCTGTGAATTTGAAAGTCACCTTCCTAACAGGTGTGGTAAAGCCTAGTAAAATCAGATTGACTCTCCCTCTGTCTCAGTCCTATTAAAGGCTGCATTCAGAAGTCAATCATTCTAAAATTGTCTGCTGCAGTTTTAGAAGCAGTCACCTAAGAGTTCATATTAAAAAAAAAAAAAAACACCAAAAAAACACCAAGAAACAAACTAGCTGAAATTCAAGATGCATTCTAAACATGATCATGTACTTTAAATAATGCTTTGCAATGACATAGTTAAGTTCAAAAGCATTTATTACAATCCAAGCAATGAAGAAATATGGATGAGGTAAAACCTTTTGATTTACAGATGATAGATTTATCTTCAATGTTGTCATCATATTATTACTTTGGTTTCATAAAACTGAATTCTTAAACAGTGTTTAAGAAAGCAGTGGATAAAATTAGCCCATTACATGTGTACTTTTCACTTTTTATTTTTTTGCCTACAGTTTGGAGGCAGATAGAGTTTCACAGAAGTCAAAGAGTGGGGATCATAATTCAGCACAGGATTTGTCAAAAAAGAGTGAAGTTTCTATCAGTGAAGCTGAGAGGCAGGATGACCCTTAACAGGTGGACATTTGTTTGTCTCTGTGGTGTTGGAAGGCATTAAATACCTGATACAGTGGGAGCTGCAGTGCTCTACATAGAGTCGAATTGGGTCAAATCGAATTGAATCAAATCAGTTAGAATAGCAGTCTTGCAGAAAACAGCAGATGTTTACATGATTTGCTCAGCTGAGATCCAAAATCTGAGCCACAACTGTGACTGAGAAACACCCAGCAAGGTCAAATCTTTTGGTTCCTAACAATATTTATATGAGTACAGCCAACACAGTTACCAGACCGATAGGGACCATTCTGTCTGCTGAAAGACATCTTTGTGTGGCATTTAACAAGAGAAAAAAGAAAGCAGAGGAACAAAGGATACAGGGAAAAGAAGGAGTACTCACTGAAAAGGACTCACAAAGCAAAAGTGATAAGGCAAGTGGGACTGAGGTAGAGAGATTTGGGGTAGTGAAAAAAGTGTATCTCTGGGCTTAAAAAATTTGGGGAACAGAGATGAAGTTTCCTCAATAGATGTGAACAGGCTAAAAGATGAAAGGTGAAAATCTCCCACGTAATACAATGCTGATGGAAAATACATTCATAAATCTAGAAAGCCAGAATTAAATGCAAAGTTAGCCTGAGCCCTCACTCTCCTCTCCAATGCAGACTCCATAGACAGATCTATGCACAAGAAGTTAATACAGAGGACAGACTGCACAAAGACAACATTTCAATAGCAGAACGAGTAGGAGACCTCAAAAACAGGGAGGGAAAAATGAAGACACTTTGTAGAAGGAGCTGTATGCTCTGTATTAAAGGGGGTTGAGAGAGTCAAAAAAGCCCTTTACTCCGTCTGATGAAAGTCCCTAGTGAAATAGATGCAGTGAGGAAGGGAATGTATGCTCCAATTAAGGTCTGACATGAAAGGACCAACACATCTCCCTTGTGAGCACATCCAAAAGGCAAGGTGAAAACATTCTGGGGATGGAAGTTCAAGGGGGTCTGCTGTGTCAAATCTCATTAGATCCAGATGGGTATCAAACTGGTGGATGTTTTCAGAATTATCTGTGTCAAAAATGTTGACAATTTTATGAACTAGCAGCCCTTTTGCTTCTGTGTACTGAGTATAATATCACCTTCCTATCCCATTTTCTGGTTTTGGTTTGGTCTTTCTTGCAAATCCTTACCATGGGGTAGTTAACATACCTAAAAACTAAAATCCCAGGGGACTTCACTGTGAGGTAAACTACACAAATTTAATGCTCACCTCACATGCCTACTTCCCAACAAAACTTCTGCTTGCTCTTTACATAGATGAGCTGATCTAATTAGGTTGTTTCCAGTGGGAAAAAAAAAATAAATATATGCCTCACTTCCATGAAAGGAGTGAATGAGGAGAGTAAACAGAAATATTACTTGCAGTTGTAGCACTGGAACTCTCAACACAGGAATATTTTTTAACTTCCTTCATCTCCTAACAACTTCAGCTTTTTAAGACTGGTGGAAGTTTTGCCATTAATGTCAACGAGTAGATGGCAAAAAATAAGCTTCATTCCAAAAACCAGGAAAATGAGTGGCATATAAAGTATTGAGGATTGTCATTTAAACACTACACAGACTGAAGGAATGAAACATGAATTGCTTTTATATCACATGTGATTTGCACAAAATTCTGTTACATACAATTTGGAGGGCTCTGCTGGTTTTAACAGGTCAGTCTTCAGTAAAGTGTGACACAATATTTTTGTCCTCAATAGATAGAAGTGAATGGGAGCTCTTATCCTCACTCCATGTTCCTGGATCTCTAAATTCCCTCAATATGACAGCTGAGGTATGATGCAACTAAAAGACAGATTATCTCCATTGTCTTTCTTTTTTTGTCTGCACTGCTTTCCCTTTCCTGATGGAGCTGGTAGCAGGAGATGAGCTACCATGGGTAGATGTCATGTGTAATGGTATCAAAACTGAGACATTCAGATTTCAGATATCACTATTCATAGCAAGCATGGTAATATACTTCGAAGAAAAAGAAAACAGAGCTTGCCTCCAAACTTTCTCTGGAAATGTGTCTCAAAACTTCTCATTTCTCATCTAAGTGGTTTTCAATAAAGGTAAGCTCACATCACTCTGAAATAGATCAACATCAAAATGAACAAGTAAATGAGGGAAGAAATTATTTAGGTGACTTTTTATTTCACGAGGACTCCTTCCATTGATGATGAAATTGCTGTTCTTTACCAGATACATTAATAGCTCTTTTCTCTCTTGTTCTCACACACTGTGTGTTGAGTGACTCTGTTGTCCATTTCTCCTTCCCAACTGACTCACCACCAGCACTCTATCAGCACTGTTATTCCAAGAGCAGTGGCCCATAAAACGAAGATAACAAGTCCCAACTCCCAGCAAGCTTTTCCTTGTCAATGAGAGATTAAAAATAACGGTCAGGGGCTATGCAATGATATTTGCAGCTAACTTCACAAATTTTCATTCAGAGCATCTGAGAATTTTTACCCCTTTTTAATCTTCTGCAATAGCTTGAATTTCTCCTCATTAGGTCTCATAGCACAGGACAGAAAACTGGCATATGGCTTTTCTGCTCAGAAAATATATCATTAATATAAGTATGCAGGTTATCATATTGGTGTAGCTCCCTACATAGGCAGATTGAAAGGATTTTAGGTAAGCTCTAAAGTTATATATGAAATATTCACTCTGTCACATTATGATTCTTTTTGTAATCCAGGATACAGACTCACAGAGAAAGTGAGGGAAATGAAAGTCCACATCCTTTTGCTGTAGCTTCCCATGAATACAAACAAATAAACATATGTTATTGGAATAGCAGTGTTGCAAAATCTCTTCAGCTTTTTCCATCTACTAAGAAGGCAATGTCTTTTCTGGATCTTCCTTTTAAATAATTTCTTGAAATCCCTCTCAGATCAGAGACAAGTTTGTCAATGATCTCATAATGTTCTGCATTCTAAAAGCTCTTAAATTCTCACAGTTGGAAAGACTACATTCAGGCCAAACCCAAGGCTGTTACTCACTCTGCTCTAAAACTCAGTGTAAACATCACATTAACCTTAGGGCTCTGCAGATAAGACTATTGTTTGGTAGATTTTCCAGGACATATTCAGATTGACTTGACATTTGACTGCAAAGTGTTTGTATCTCAGTACAAGCACTGAATCATTTTGATAGACCTATTTAGCACACTGTTTCTAAGCAAGTTTTCTGCTTAAATCCTGGCTATTCCAGGTTTCTGCAGTCAATTGTTCACCTTACCTTATAAATAAAGAAATGTGCCAGGGAAGAATAAGAATAAGAATAAGAATAAGAATAAGAATAAGAATAAGAATAAGAATAAGAATAAGAATAAGAATAAGAATAAGAATAAGAATAAGAGCAATAACAATAAGAATATGAGGAGGAGGAAGAAGGATTAAGAAGAGCAAGAAAAAGATGAAGAAGAGAAAGAAGGAGGAGAAGGAGAAGGAGAAGGAGAAGGAGAAGGAGAAGGAGAAGGAGAAGGAGAAGGAGAAGGAGAAGGAGAAGGAGAAGGAGAAGGAGAAGGAGAAGGAGAAGGAGAAGGAGAAGGAGAAGGAGAAGGAGAAGGAGAAGGAGAAGGAGGAGAAGGAGAAGGAGAAGGAGAAGGAGAAGGAGAAGGAGAAGGAGAAGGAGAAGGAGAAGGAGAAGGAGAAGGAGAAGAAGAAGGAGAAGGAGAAGGAGAAGGAGAAGGAGAAGGAGAAGGAGAAGGAGAAGGAGAAGGAGAAGGAGAAGGAGAAGGAGAAGGAGAAGGAGAAGGAGAAGGAGAAGGAGAAGGAGAAGGAGAAGGAGAAGGAGAAGGAGAAGGAGAAGGAGAAGGAGAAGGAGGAGACATTAGAGATGATTAGGAAAAGGAGCTAACGGTTTCAATAAAAAATATTTTTTTATTTTATTAGGTGTCCCTTCTACTGTGAGAATTACAAGCAATTTACTCAGCTCAGAGCACTGACAAAAGGTCAGAGGTGGCTCCTGACTCTTGCTGACTGACAGAACCAGCAAAATCTACAGCTACAACTTCCTGTAAGTGCTGGTATGCAATGCTGAGCTGTATATTTGTATTTTGACTTATTTGTATTTTGGATTTTTTAAAGGAAAAGCTCTTAAATATTTCATTATTCATCTTGCAATTTTGGATGAAACATCAGCCATTTACTAATTAAAAATTGATCTACTTTCTAGTGATCCAAGTAGCTGATAAGAGGCTAAGAATATTTTCATCTACAGAATAAAAGCCTTGTTTACCCAACAGACTTTTACCAGCAAATATTAGGGATTAATTCAATAAGTCACAGCAATCTATATCAGTTACTACAGAGGTCAACTTGTATTTATGGCAGCTCAATAACAACATTATTTTGAAAAGGTATAATGAAATATAGTAATGTACTTCTTTTTTGATGTTTTTTAAAGAATCTGAATCACAAAATCTAATTTTTATTTCTGTTCTCTCTGTGCAGAATTGGGTTTGTGCAGGTCAAAGTGAAGATGAACACTATCGAGATATTTCAGTCAGGTTCTATATAATACTAAAGACAAAGCATTGTTTTGGCATTGTTACTGGGTGCACAGTATCCATCCTCAAACTCTAGATATACCAAGGCAAAAATTCCCTTTTGGATTTTTGGCCCTGTATTTCATACCTGAATACTTTATAGTAGACTAAACTTGAAGCAGAAATCCATGAAGAACAACGATTTGGATGAGGCATTGGGATTAGAAAAGGATTTTTGAAGTGGTCAATTAACTGCAAACAAATTCTCTAACAACTTAAAAAGCAAAATACTTTTTGAGATATGACCTTAGTCCCCCAAGTATGTCTTTTGCACATGGCCACTGCATACAAGCTACTGAAGCACCAACAAAATATGTCCAGAGCTTCAAGTGACACTGAATATACCCAAAATTTTTCTGATAGTACAAGAGATCCCTCAGTGATTGACTGACACTGAATTTTTGTCCTGCCTTCCCAAGGGGAAAACAAGGACAAAAAAATATACAAAACAGAGAATCAGAAATGCAGAAGAATGACAGACATTCAGCTTGAAAACTGGGTCTGTCATAGCCAAGGATATGGCCCTAGGGGTGGGTTAGCTTCATGGTCCACATCAAAAATCTCTGCTGTCATGGAGGCACATGTTTTTGGCTGTCATGAGTGGTACACAGGGATGATGCTCAGGTGAAGTGACTTGTAAACACTTATCTGTGACTGAGCTTTCTCACTGATGGATGGCAAAAAGAATAACAATAGAGATTGTTCTGTTTTATCCAGGATTGAATGGAATCGCTGGATATACATTTCCAAAACACCCTTGGAAAAATTGTGCTACAAATGGAATTAATAAAGAATCTTTATTTTTGTTTGTTTGTTTGTTTGTTTGTTTTTTCTTTTTGTTGTTGTTTGTTTGTTTGTTTTGTTTTTTGTTTTGTTTTGTTTTGTTTTTACATTTCCATTTTATTTCAGCAAAAACCAGGGACAATGGTAAGGACAGCAGGAAGAAACAATGTGAGGACATAATCTCAAACTGTGGTTGCATTTAGGTGTAGGAGGGAAATCAGACTCGTTTGAGAAAGTTAATCAGAATTAAAGCCAAAACAGTTAGCTTTAAACCAAACCAACAAAGCAACAAACACTCATCCACCAGAAACACTGATTATGACCTGAAATAACCTGATAATCATAGTACTTGCTTGAATGTTAAGGATTTAGCCTCCGATTCCTGCACATTATTAAATCCCTGTGCTACTTGTTATGGAATAAAAAATGTTCTGTATCTTCACCATCTATGATTTTTTCATGTACAGACTTCTGGGACCTGAACCATTTTTTCAATGTAGATCATTCTTTCCTTCTTTCTCTCTTTTCTCCTCTTTTATCAGATCAGCATTTTTTTGGTCAAGTTTTCTGACCTGTGCAGTGTGAGATACGTATATTGGGGAACAGCTACACCAAAATCTTGTTAAAATAAAATTAACCAATGCCCAGACAAAACCTTGAAACACAGAATAATAAAGTCAAAAACATACTCAACATGTGAAGACGTATTCATGTGTGGTTGATAACCACTGAGGTAAAAGAAAAGCCTTAACCAATTATTTCAACCTTCATTCACCTTTGAGGTTGAACTCAGATGACCACTGATTTTGGAGTACAGTCAGAACATGTAAATTAAAGAACCTTCTTCCCAATACCTGCTGCTTCTAAGAGTGACAGACCTCTTGGGTTCTGTCACATTGAACACTGGCAGCTGAAAATGCCCAAGGAGCAAAATTTCCAAAATTTTGCTAAGTACTTTTGCTGTAGACTTACAGTGAACCTGTTTCTGTCCTTCTAAAATGTGGGGTTTGATATTTAGCAAGTCAAATGATTCCTAATGCAGTTAAGAAATGTTCCAAGCAGAAATTTAGCTCCTGATGAAGCTCCCTCCATTTTTGTGACAAAAACATGCTCCTGTGTCCATGGATGGTTGGAAGATGTAAGTCTTTGATCTAAATGTCACCATCTCATGACATTCTGAGCTCATCAGCCCCTGCTTCCCCCAGGCTCTTGGTGCCTCTCCAGAAGGGCAGAAGACCTCCTGCAGATCTTCTGTCACTGGTGAATGTCCCAGAGACAAAAGGAGGTTAGAAGTTGCTCTGGGTGACTATGAATAGACAACTAAATGTTCTCCCCAGTGTTTAGCCACCTTGACCTACATTCAATTTTACTATGTGAAATTATTGCCAGAAATCTCATGTAAAGCATAAAAGAATGTACTTTTGCTATTATCTGACAGATGTGAGGACAGAAGAGCCACAGTTATTACCTCACTTAAATAATTAAGGTTTTTGAAAACTTATAAAGTCCTAAAATTGAATTTTGTGGTGGAACCAAGAATTTCAAGCAAGTTTTCCATGGTGATGGAAGTGAGACATTGTCACATAACACTGAGGCAAGCAGATATTTACCCCTGGGCAGATAACTGGCTCTTGGTGGCAACTGTTATTATGGCAATATTTGAGGCCAACTGGTTTCCACCCCCTGCCAAAAGGAAAAAAAAAAAAAAGGTAGAGCAAAATGTTATCTCTTTATTGCTAAGACTCTTTGAAAATGAAAAATATTGATTATTTTATCATTTTTGCAGGTAGATAAGAAGAATCTGGACAGTCAGTAATTCAGAGTGTTAGCATTTTTGTACAGAAATTTATTGCATTTCTGACAATGAAATACTTAGACATCTAGAGGGATTTGTTGGGAGTTTATTAAAAAAACCTTGGGATGCAGGCTGGTATAGAAGCTCATTGGTTTTTTTCCCCAGGAAATCTTAGTATAGGAAGTCATAAAATGCTATGCTGAAAACTGTTTGGGAAGGAGCACCATACACTCAGAAATATCCCTCATTGGTGAAATCTGAAATATAGGGTGTAGTAGTAGCACTACTGCCAAAATACAGAGCAGTAAATTTCTGGGCTGGGTTTTGAGTTCTCCTGCTCACCTCTTGGGGCTTTTGGGAAATCAGTTTAATATCCAGGGCATTGAGCAATCTGGCCTAGTGCATAGTATTCCTTCCATGGCAGGAAGATTGGAACTATCTGATTCAAATGATTTGCCTGGTCCATTCCAGTCCAAACCATTCTATGATGCTCTCTTTGGTAGATTACTTTCCCAAGAAGAAGGAGTTCTTTTTTTTGTTTGTTTTTTTGTTTGTTTGTTTGGGGTTTTTTATCTTTTTGGTTTTGGTTTTGCTTTCGCTTTCCTTTTTTTTTTTTGTTTTGTTTTGGGGTTTTTTGTTTTTTAAAAGCAACGTTAGCAACAGAGCTGCAATCTTTGACAGCAGTCCTTTAAGTATTTATTTTCTACGTCTGAACTAGTGTTATTCAAAAACAGGAAACGATGAATATGTGTGAATATGTGTGAATATGTGTGAATATATGTAAGGGGGAGAAAGAAAGAAGAGAGATAAACTATAGAAGATCACCTCTGTATCAGATACTAAATTTTAGGCTTAATCTTCTCCATAATTTTTTCCATGTTGTACAGCAGAAAAAAAGGTGCAAACAGAGTTGTGAGAATATCCACTTCAGATAAAATCTAGTTGTCAGACAAGACAATGAAATCTTTCATCAGAACTTGCCTCCTGCTATCCCACTCTGGTGGGACCCTTAGTGACACAAAGCTATCAAGTATCGAGAACTAGTCCAAAATGTCATAAAATAAACATGAAAATATAGAACATGCTTTATGACATGCAGTGTTTTGCAGCCAAATATTCCATTGCACAGTGTAATTTAAGTACATGAGCATCTGTCTAGTCCTTACTTATCTATTCAGTGTCCTGTCTTCTTTCAGATTCCTCTCCCTTTACAGTTTTTAATATTTGGAATAATTTTTATGTTTGGCAGCAGCAGATGGATCCTAAATACCTGTGAAGTCATTAGTTTAATAACACAATTGGTAAGTACAGTCATTCTCAGTGAAGGGCAACTGTTTCAATTATCTCACTAATTTCACTGTGTAAATGCATTGTGTCAGGGACAGCATCTGAAAACCACTTAATACATTTGAATAGCATATTCATTATCAATAATATGTATGCCCTCCTTTCTTGGCTTATAGGCAGAAGAATAGAGCAGGTAAGAAAGGAAAAAAAAAAAAAAAAAAAAAAAAAAAAGGGAAAAAAAGAAACAATAGAAAGCAAGAAAAATAAACAAAACCCAGACCTCCAGAAAATCTTGACTTTTAAAAATAAATTATAAAATTAGCTGATGAACAAAATTAATCCAAACTGACTTGAATTTCAATTCTGTCAGATGGAGCAAAAAGTGCCCCAAGTATATAAACAAGCTTTGGTAATAAATAACAATGCAGCAAGCTTAGGGGAAAGTGTTTATAAAAGGGATTTGTGTTTGGTGCATTCTCCTTTGGCAGTCTCATTAATGATTTAGAAGAAGGTGTAAACACCACATTCATGATTTTAGGGAATGCTGGTGTGCTACCAATGCCAATGAGTTTAAAAAAAAAAATAAAAAGGAAAATAAAAGAGAACAAGAGGAGCAATTCTCTAAAGAGTCTTGTTTTCTATGTCTCTGTGTCTTGACCTAAAAGGGAATGTTTTTTCTTCTCCCATGTCCCTAACCCTTCTTCTGTCTTAATATTCTCAGAATCTGTGCAACACCCAATAGCCATTGTTGTGTTTCTTAAGCTGTCCTTCTAGAACAACCCATCTTCCTCCTATTCCTCACTTTTTTTTTTTTTTTTTTTTTTTTTTTTGGGGTGTTTTTTTTTTTTTTTTTTTTGTTAGAACTTGTCAGAGAGCTAAAGAACATGTAAAATCAGAATATGGAGATGTGAACTAATCACCACTGGGGTTTATGTGTTGGGTGAAACTCTGTGTTTTGGTGCACTGATTCTTAAACCTAAGTGACAAAAGACTTCTCTGACAATAGGCTGTTGACAACAGCAAAATATCTCCTGTAGTCAACAAAGGATTTGTGCAATGCTTAAAATAATGTTTGGAAGTGTTGCTATGGAAATGCAGAAGTCTAGGGTGGAACACACATCTTAAACAATCTTGAGATATGACCCAGTAATCATATAGGGCCACATCAACCCCTTTTAGATCCAAAAAACTGGTCAAGGGATTCATCCCATGCCTTACGGTCTTTTGCATAGCAGTTGTTATTTAATTGTTAAGTACAATTACCTGGAGGAAAACTTCCACTGATTATATGTCAGCTCTTTCTCTAAGATCTACATCTGTCTGATTTATACAGCTGTGTAAAGCTTTTATGAAGAAACAAACAAAAAAAACCAAAACCAAAAAAAACCAAAACAAAAAAAAACCCAACAAAAACCAAAGACCAAAAAACCAAAAAACAAAACAAACAAACAAAAAAAAATTAAAAATACCCTCAAAAAAAAAAAAAAAAAACCGACCAAAAAACCAAAACCAGCAAAAACAAGTTATTCCCTTGAACACCTTTCCTTGCCCTTTTCCCTATCCTCTCCTAATAATGTTACATTATTTTATTCTCTGAAAGACTCATCTGGATCTCATTTTAAAATAATTCATCAAATAACAGAACTGATAAAAAACAATGTTGTCTGGACCACATCACTTTGCCAGGGTTACACTTTCCTGGAAGTTCATGAGTTAGTACAAAATACTAGTTAGAGGTATTCATCCTCAGAAACAAGAATAGAAATTGATCCTTAAACAAAAGAACTTGGAAAGGAATATTGATTGGATTACAAATGAGGTCTGAGAGGCAGGACTAGGGCAGGAAAACTTGATCCCTCTGTCAGGTCCCTTTAATGGCACTGCAGATCTGTACTCCTCTGTCAAGGCCTGCTCAAAAGCACACTGAAATCAGTAGAAAGAGTCCTATTAATATTGATAATTGATTTTAGAAGTGACTGAAGTGTTGGACAGGGTAGAAATAGTCCCTGGTTTCTGCTGCAATCTGTCTGCTGTTTCTAGATGCTGATGTCTTCCACTTAATCTAATTCTTATCTCAAACCGACAAAACCCCTGCCCAGCCAGCAGCTTTCTCTCAGAATCTGTTTCTACTCTAACTGCATTCCCCTACAAGCATTAAACTCATCTCAAAACTCTGCTGCTTCTCTCTCTTACCTTACTGACCAAAAATTATTTTCTGTCTGTGCTGATATATTTCCCCTCTTTTAGCTAAAGAATTTGTCTTCCTTTCTGCTTCTTTGCTAGTGCTTATCCTTGCCTGCTCCTTTTAATTATTTCCCAGTCTTTCTGCATGAATCCTTATTTCCCTTCTGCAAAATTTTCTGCCCACACTCCTCAGCTCTCTCCCAGATATTTATATTTCAATATTTTCCATGTCAGGGTGTGACTGTAGTACTGTTGTTTTTCTCACTCTACAAACACTGCAAAGCTTTTTCATTTTTTTGTTTCCCCAGAAGATAGACCTCCTAGATATCTATGTAATTTTCCATATATCTGTTTTCCTCCTCTTTTGTTTATATATAAGAATATATGCACATCCATCCTCACAAAAACACACAAATTTGCATCCTTAGTGGATATTTTGAAGTGGTAGAGAAAATTTGGATATTTTAATGGAACAGCTCTTTGCTGAAATATTTCTAGTCAATAGGAGCATTAGGAAATACACCATAAGATTCAACACTGATTTTGGGAAGATTTCTAGAAATTGAATAAAAGACTTCTGGCATCTTTCAGTTTACACAGATCTGTGGTCATGCTGCTGCTGTGTTCATCCAGATTACATCTGCAAAAAGTCATTGACTTTTTTTTTTTTTTCCCTGATCAAGAAACAAGCTTATATTTTTTATCAACATTCAACAATATATATTTGCCTTGAACCTTGCATGACCTTCCATTTGGTTCTTTCAGGATATAGTAGGTATTCAGCATAGATTTGACTGCGTCAATATTAAAAACTCATTTTACTCGAGCTAAAGAACAGCCAAATCCTAATCCTTTTAATAAAGGGATTAAAAAGACTACTGAATCGCTCTTGTTTAGCTTTTGTAGAAATGTGCTATCTGATCTTTTTCCCTAGGTTGTTGTGAAGTTCAGAATTTAGTCATCAGTTTACTTACCTGCTGTTTTACATTTCAGGTTGCACCTGGGAAGTTGTAGAGGTTCATGGCAAGACCTGGAAGGTGAGTGGCAATTCCTTTGCTCTGGTGGCTGCTACTGACAGCCACGGGCTCCCTTTAGGCTTGGGTGAGTGTGTCCTGCTGTCTACATGTCCCAGGTGGAGCAACACTGGAGGGCTCTTGGGAGTGGGGATTGCTGGTCTGCTTGGTCCATTTTAGAATCACAGGGTCACAGAATAGCCTGGCTTGGAAGGCACCTCAAGGCTCACCTGGTTCTACTCCCCTGCCGTGGTCAGGGACACTTTTCTCCAGACCAGATTTCACAGAACTCCATCCAAACCATCTTTGAACACCCAAATATGGGTCAAGAGCACCAGGCTCAAGGGTCAGAATGGCTTGGCCAGCCTGTCAAGCTGCCCAGGAGGGCTCTCAAGAAGCACAACTCTTCCCATTTGGCCAAAGAACAGCCACTGCTAACCTGCAGGTCAAAATCCAGGCAATTCTCTTGGAGAAGCAGCTGAATCATCCCTTGTCCACTTGCAGTGACACTTGCATGACCAGTGTTTTCCATCACCTGAGTATAGCCACCCTGTGCTGTACAGGCTAATTTTAACTTTGTGATTGTGTCTTTAATTTTATTGTCAGAATAAGTACTGAGACCTGCACAAACTTTTTTCCTCCATTTTTTTTTTTTTTTTTTTTTGAGGATCTCTGTAATCATCAGAAACCTCTTTCAGTGAAATAAAGAAGCTTAATTACAGATTGGGAAAATGAATCACTGAGAGTTTGAGCAGCCCACTAAAGAAAATATGTCAGGAACATAGACAAAAAGACAGGGACAGAGCCAATAAGTGAATCTGGGGGTGGTGGTAACATTTCTTAATAATTACAAAGAGTCCTGGAGAGGTGAAATATTGTAATTTATTTAAAAGTTAAGACTGAGCTTCATCTATTTAGAAAAGCATTTCAGGATGTGGTGCCTGAAGCAGCAGGAAATTGCATTCCATGGTTTTGGAGGTCCCCACCAAATTTTCCTTATGACAGGTCATTCCATTATTGCCTCTTTACAACTTTCTCTGAAGCATCCTACACTTAATTCAAAGATAGGATATTAAATGAAATGGATCACTAGTTTGATCTATTATGTCAATTCTTATATTCTTAGAGATGCAAAAAGTATGTAGGACATAGATTTACCTTACTCTCAAACATAAGAATTTTTACTGAGAATGGTAGGACAGTACTGGCTTGGGGATGGGGGAAGCTGCCAACCCTCACACCATTTTGTGCTGCTCAAGAACTGAGACAGAAGTTTAGTTTGCAGAAGAAAGCCCCATGTACACTGTAAATGCTGTTGGCCATGTGACAGCACCATATTTTTCGATGGGCAGAAGTAATTTTCTTCTGTGACTATGTTTGATTTCAATTAAAAGAAGACAGCTTGCTTCATCTTTCCTAAAAGTTGATATGGTGTATACCTGAGTGAACTGGCCAATTTCCCTTATAAATTATGTATAAAATCCACAACTGCATTCTCTCTCAGAAAGTCAGAGGAAAATTAAATTTCTCTTTTAGCTTATATATTTTCATGGTTCTTGGGATATTCATTTCATATTTTCTGCTCATTTTTATAAATGTCTTATTTATTCAAGCTCTTCATAGAGGAAAGTAATGCCATGCATTGCTGATTTTATTACTTTGGACAGTTTACAATATCTCTTCAGAACTTAACATGTTAATTGATTTAAAAATTTCTATGAATTTCACCCACGGTTTAGGATCATACATTCTGATGCCAGGGAGACTTGAAATGTCTTCTGTGGCCCCACTGGGCTTTATCTAGATGTGCATACTTATTTTCTTTCCCTATTCCTAGCAGAGATGTGAGGAGAATAAAATGTCACTGTCCAGATTCATGCCCAGGGACAGTAGCTAGGGCCAAAATTTGATGTGTGATCCCAGTCCTTCATTCTGTCTTTTAAAATTTGGGCTAACTACCCCTATTATTACCTGTCATGATACTCCAGATTCTTGTCCTTATGATTAACTCGCTGTTCCAAATGTAGGATTCTGCTTCACTTCAAATTATAGATCCTATGTATTGCACATATAGGATTTTTTATATTATAGTTACTGTATATTATATAGTAAAATACATGACTGTGAGCTTTATTGATCCTGTCTCCAGTACATAAATGCCACCAAAACCTGAGCTCTCAGTGTCCCTTTCCACCCTTCAGGAGTCTCAAAATAAAACCTGGGAATATTTCAGTGGCCAGAGCTAGATTTCCCTGGAACATTACAAGTATATGAAGTTGTGTTTGACTGGAAGAGCAGCTGACTTGGTCTAGGGATAGAGATCTGAAAAAACATCAGGAAAACACCCTACATTTGCCATGCCATACTTGCAGACTGTTATTTCATGGATAATTTCATTATCAAGTTGCAGACTGGGATGTTATCTATAACTACAATGATATGCATGTATTCATACATACACATATATGTAGTGTATGTTATAGTGTATATGTAGTATATATATAGTATATAGTATATGTTTATATCAAGTATGACACAATAAAATACTTACATGGAAAAAGACAGTTCTAAATATTGTCACAAACCCATCAATTTTCTATAACCAAGTTTTGAGCCTCAACATGACTAGAGCAAAAAAATGAGTCTTCACCTTACAAGACTTGCCATTTTGTTAAAAAAACAGCCAAAAATTCCCCAAACCAAATAAATTTTTTTCTAAAATCTCAAGAAATTTCTGCTACCACAGTATATACAAATAGTATCTGTGACTAATCACCATTCTTTTTTTTCTTTTTTTTTTTTTTTAACATGGCTTTTAAATAAGTTTTATTTATTTGGCCTTTGAGAACTGGGATGTCAGTAAAATATTTACTGGAGGAAAAAGTGAATAATAAAGAAAACAAGTAAATCAAAGAAGTGAGAATTGTCATAAAGTGGCAAGAGTTCTGCTATTTGCTAAAGGCCTGGGTGCCAGGTCTTGAGTTCACATAAGTCCAAGTGGAGATATTAGGCAGGTTTTAGTCTCTGACCTGTGCTTAATCTTTTGGGTTTCTACTGTCTAATTCTCCAGATTTCCTTAAATGCAATGAACTCGTTGTGCTGGTTGTGTCTGCCTGGGATTCAGACCTGAAGCCATTTGCAGTTGAGAGCTCTTCACCTTCAAAAAAAAAAAAAAAAAAAAAAAAAGGGTTTCCAGCCCTGTCCCATGTAGGATTTCTAGAGCATGCAGACACATTCCTCACATCTGTAAGCCATCCACTCTATGGAGCTCCCCTTTCCACTCAGATATCTGGCAGGACTAAATATCTGTGTAGGTTCTATTTGCATTACATTACTTAGTATTCCTCTTCCCTCCCCCTCTTTCCCCAGGTGAGAGCAGAAACTGAAGGAGGAGTAGATACGTGCTTTCAATATCAAAAATGCACTTTTCAAGTGGCAAGAGAGGGAGGCAGTTTCCACACGTTCTCTTAGGTGTATTTTCAATTTAATTAAGACTCTATTTTATCCATGAGTAACATATTGGCTCTAAGATCTACTTGCTAATGTTAAGTCACAGAATGGCCTTTCCTTTTCTTATTTCATGGATTTGCTTTCTCCATTTGTTCCTTGTTGACCAGGAAAATTGCTGAATATAGGGCTTCTGACTGACCATAAATGTCATTGGTCATAGTGTATGATTGGGGAGTCTTTATAATCTTGGCTCTGGCTCTCTTTTAATATCAAAGTGCAGGTTTTGAAAGTGAGAGGTTTTTTGGGTTGTTTTTTTTTTGTGGGTTTTATTGTTGTTGTTGTTGTTGTTGTTGTTGTTTTTGTGGGGGGGATTGGGTTTTTTTTTTCAGATTTTTTTGTGGGCTTTTGGTGGCTTTTGTTTTTGTTTTTTGGCTTGGTTGGTGTTTGGGGGGGGGGGGATTTATTGTCGGTTTAATTTTGCTGGCTTTGTTCTTAATTTTTCTTAATTTTTTAAATTTGACCCCTGTTACCATCTGCCAGACAATGTATGTGTAACTAATTCATGGGGTTTTCAAGGTATCTCAGCTGTGCTGGGCATGGTAACTCTGAACTTGGGGTTGGCTTTGCTTTGTACAGCACATTACATAATTCTGTGTTGTTTATTCTCCTTTTGCAAAGGTTGCCTAACATTTGCAGTATGAGCTGTGTTCTCCTCAGTTTAATTGTCATTACTAAAGTTAGCAGAAAACCTTCCTTCTGAATGTATTCCTCCATTCCCCTATGAAATTTTAGAGTATCTTTCAAGTGAAAATAATAGAAAGACAAAATCCCTGGTGAACTTCCTGAAGATTGTGTGAATTTTGATCTTTATATGATGATACATGTTATTTTTTGGTGATGAGGAAAGAAAAGGACAAGGGAACAAACATGGTGATGTGCATGTTTCATTCCCAGAAGTAATGGGACAGGTAACCACTGCCTGCCAAAGAACAAACCAGAAATAATTACATCTTAAAGAGAAACATGTGCACATCTCCTGTTTAGGTTTCATTTATTTTGCTCTCACACATTAATGTATTTCAGGGAGGAGAGGGTTTCTGAACTATGTGAAATTTCAGCTATAGCTGAAGATCAGGACAATTTTTAAAATGACAGGTTAAAACCTGCAGAGAATCTGTTAAAAAAAGATGAGTTGTGTCAGCAGCTATCTGAATTACACGGTTTTTAATTATTACTGTTACTACTGACAAAGGGCTAAAATCCAACATTAAAAATATTAGGACTTTTAATTATTAATATTTTTACTAGACATTGCTGTAGTAACATCAGAGTCATTTGGTTTTAAATAGAAACAGAAACAGAAAATATGCTCACTGGGGGCATCCAGAAAGATTTCCTTGGATTTCACTTCCTAGGCTGGTGTTTGTTTTCCAAACTGTAAGTGGAAAGAAAGTTGTTGGGTTTTGCTTGTTTGTTTTTGTTTTGTGTTGTTTTTTTTTTTCTGTCATTGCAGGTCTGGAAGCCCATACATGTAAACTGTATAGAACTTTGAACCTTGGCAATTTCACAGTACTTTCTGAAAGCTCAACTTTGTAAAATTACCATGTTTCTAACAAGATGTAGCTTAGGTTACTAGCTCAGGACAGCTGAAAGCATGACTGAAGCAAGAGTGCAGAAATCAATTTTAAAATTATTAAAATGAATGCAAACTCCTGAAAATTACTCCATCTCCTCTTTTTAAGAAATTTAATCTCCATCTTAAAATCCAAATTTGTTCTGTTAAACATTTCCTCTTTAATTTGGTGTAGTGTATAATCTTAACATCAGATGTTAAGGGATACTAAACAATCCTTATCATTTTGTAAGTATGAAAATAGAATATATCCTCCCCACTTTCACAGAAGGATCATTTTTATCTCAGGCAAAGTATCATTATCTGCACTGTGCAGTGGAGAAGGGGACTGATTCCCACTAGTAGCATCACAAGAGCACACCTTTCACACACACTTCCTCCTGTTTTAGAGATATTTACTCGTTTTTTGGTTGGTCTGTTAAAGTCTGAACACTCGACAGGTAATATAATAGGCACATCTGTGTAGGACATCCATAACACCACAACATTTCAACTTGAGCTGGGCTGTCTGAAGAATTATGCTGCAGCAGGAGGAATTTACAGCTGCACTGGAAATAATGCCACAGAACTCAGTAACCCTGTAATCTTTGAGTGTGGTGACAGAATAACCAAATTAGATCTCTGCTGCTCTAGAGCTGATGTACCAGCCATTATCTGACACCAGTGCCAAGGGATGAGAGCTTTTTCCACAGTCAATCCCAGTCAACCCAGATACACCCTGGGTTGGTAAAACAAAGTGATTTTAATGTCATAGGTGTATCCCACTCAGAGGTGCTTTTCATTCATTAACACTGGAAAAAAACCTGTGTGTGGAAATGGAGGATAAGGACACTTTAACTGCTCCAGGTGAGACAGATTGGCTGAGTATATGGTAGAAAATTCAAGTGTGCCTGGGCTCTGAAACATGATGATATTACAAAATGACTGGACTGTTTCCTGGCATAGATGGGTTTCAATTTACAGTCTCCCAACTGGTTTGGAAAGTGGTAGAGTTTACCAGCATAAAAACAGACAGTTCTATGCCAGCTGGCCTTGGAGCCCAGGAAAATTTAATTTACCAGTACGGACATACCCTTTGGGTCCATGAGCTATCTGGGACTGAACTCAAGTTAATAAGTCTTTCTACTCAGAACTGTGCTTAAGTCCACCTGGTGCCACACTGTGCAGGGGGAAAACAATCCAGGATTTTACACTTGTAGCCTTCTGCTTCAATCCATTTTGTAACACATACAACGAAACTTCCCATGCATATATCCACAGTGAAACTGATGCACCTCCTGGATGACAAGTAAAAACTTCACTGTACTATTTGCCACTAAGAGAAGCCTGAATTTCTTTTCTCCTTTCCTCCTGTGCAGTAGCCCAGAATGGAGTGTGGGATTATGTCTGCCTCTAGGCAGGCTCTGCATTCAGTCCATGTGAGCTTGCCTCCCTTTCTCAGGTCTGCCTCCGCCAATAATTAGAAAGAGTTGACTGAGGATGCCTGCTCTTATTTTGCCCTCTCCAAACAAAGTATTTGGGCAAATGCTCCTATAAAGCATTATGTCTATCCTTAGAGTGCGTAGAATTAAGTAAGGATTTGCAAGATGTCTCTAAATGATTATAAACCACAATGAATTGCTATTATATTCAGAAATCTCAGATGAGACAGTTTCAGGACTTCTGTAGCCAAAGACTCAGGGACCTGTGTGTCCCAGCTGGTTAATGGCTGTCCAGGGCTGCACCAGTTTTACTGGGGATGTTTGCACTGGAAGTTACAATCCTGGCTGTAAGCACATGTGCTTTTCTGTCCCATCTGTTGTGGGAAGGTCTGGTCAGAGAATTCACATTCTCTGGCTTGCTGAAGCTTTCCCTGACAGGCACATCATGCTGGCTGGATTTGATTTTTACAGACAGGCACCCCACCTTTGGCAATAGCTTTTGCTTCTGTGAATTCAGTTGAAACTGAGCTTATTTCTTCTAATGGAAGAGATCTAGGGTGGTGCACTGAATAAATAAAGAGCCACTCATTACAGCAGTACTGACCTTGCTTGACTATAGTGAACTAACAGTGCAAAAAGTGGCTTCCATCCTTTTCTGATCACTGGACAAGAGTAGAGGAACCCAGGATATCTCCCTCATGCAGATTTCCAGGCCAAAGACTTAAGTTAAAAGGTAAATTCTTCAAGCAAAAGTTATAATGAAATATGAATTTTCTTTTCTTTTTAAAGGATTGCAGCTAAAGCAAATATCAGATCTTTTGTACTACAGATCTCTTCTGTATCCTCTTCAATTCAGCTGAGAGCATTAAGGCTTGTCAGTCCCCATCCTCCTATATCCACAGGACTCAGGAGATGCTGCTGCATTGACTTCATGGCCATCTTGGGAGTGAGAGACATTTTAGGAGCAGAATAATGACAAAATGGATGTGAAACAGATGATGAAGGTCTGCATTGTGATAACTATAAATCCTCCATTAGACATCATCCTTGTTAGAAATTGTTGGGAAGACCTACAGATATCACCAGTACCCTGAATATGCTATTTTGAAGTGCCAGAGTTTTAATTTTGTTTTGTTTTGTTTGTTTGTTTTTTAATGCCATCACCATGATTTTTAAAAAACCTGACTCCTCATATTAAACTCTTAGGGATGGTAATGCTGCTTTTCTGCCAGGAAAGAAAAGCCATGCTTATCTGCCAAGGCAGCTAAGGCTGCTGCTGCTGGCACTGCTCGGTGTGAGTAACATTTACCCCTGCAAACAGAACCTTGTGCTAACCTTCTTCACAGGAGAGAATTTCACACTGCACAAGATTTTACATCTTGTGCACACCTTGCCAGCTAATCTCTATGCAATGCAGGATTTTCTCCCTCTCCCTCTGCAGTTAATGGCTGTTGCTAAATGATGCTGGCCAGAGACTTCTGCTAAATGTCGTGCTTATTGAGAAAAGAAAGGCTTCTTTGTGATTTATCATCATTCCCACTTTTGTCCATGTATAGAAGATAATAAGTGTCACAAAGGAGAAACTAAATGATGCAATCAGGCCCTGGCACTAGAGTGGGAACAAATTAGGTATCAGCTTCATCATAATAGTTAATTTGCACCCTGTGAGAGAGTGGTGTGAGTTAACTCATGTCTGCTGAAGAGTGTCTTGGGATTCTCATGTACATGCAGCTACCAGGGAACTTCTGATGCTTTGTAAGTTATTGCTCTGCTGCGAGTGGTTTGTGTGTTGGAGTCCTTCTCAACCACATTAAGGCAGAATAACTTCTCAAATGGAAGTTACAGAGTGTGTTGGAGGCAAAGGTGCTGATATAAAAGTGTGGGAGATTGCTGCTCAAGTTTTCCATTAAAGTGCAAGTTTGATGAGGCTGGGGTGTGTATTGCTTTTGGGCATCTGTCAGAGAGGGAAGTGAAAGCCTTATGGAGCACTGGAGCATGTTATTGGCAGTGTTGTAGGCAGGGAAAGGATTGCACAAGCTGCTTTTACACTCCTTTAACGTGTTCATCTGGATGGGTTGCTTTTTGTCTTCACTCAGACAACAGGGAAAGCAAAAGGGTGGGGAGGAAAAGTAAAACTACAGGGAGGGAAAGCTGCGGAGGAGGGAAGGCAAAGCAAGGAAAAGCACATCTTCTAGTACAACAAAAAGAAGTAATTCAGAGTTTATGTGGTTTTTTTCTTACAATGCTTTCCATTAAAAGAGGATAATCATATCAATACAAAAATTTACTGAAAGACAGAGTATCTGAATATGATGTTTCCATTCTCTGTTTTTGAGCTGTTATATTCCTTATGTTACAAGAGGATAAGTTTTTGCTTGAAGTCAACCTGGTAGCATTTAGTGTAACATGACAGATGATCAGAAATACTGTAATCACCAGTCCAATGTCAAAAATGAGGACAAGCTAAATGAGATGAAAAGTAAACTTGCTTTGGAAATGTTGATCAGCCTAAAAGAATTTTAATAAATATGCATCTGAACTAGTACTTTTGTGTTCCTAAACTGAAATAGCTCTACTTTGTAGAAAATAAATGCAAACTCAGGAAGTTCTGTCAAACTGACAATGATTTATCTGTCTGATGCTCATTTATGTTCCCTTTATCAGAAAATGCAATCCATACACTTCTAGGGTGTCACTACTTTTTCTTCCATTTCACACTGAGATTTTCTACGCTCAGTAAATAAGTCAAACAAGGATCATTAAAACTAAAAAAATACCTACAGTCAAAAGATGTAAAACTGTGAATTTACTAGATATTATCATCTATTAAATGCTGTCAAGGATGGTAAAATATTTGGATTAAAAAAAAAATCAGGGCTGGATAATTGTTGGAAACAATGCTATTAATATTTTAATGGTCTGTAATCTTAATATAGTTTTGGTTACACAGTGATGCCTAACACACTGCAAAGGGCAGTTGTGCTCCTGGATATGCTATCATTCAGCTGTAACATAAAATTGAGGTGCTGATCAAATGTCACCATGGTGATACTAGGATAATTAAGAAGTACTTTGTGTGTTCAAATTGTCTTGGACCATCAATTAAACGAAATTAATTATTCTACTTCTGAAAGACTATCTGTGATTATGGATTTTTTTTTTTTCATATGTTTTACTAAAGCATAGATGATGTTTCCACTGTACTTTGAACAATAATTTCCTGTAAATAACTGGTAGTTACAAAGACAGATTAAATGATTGGTGTATGGGGGCCATAAATACTAAGATTGTTTGGTGTTGTTATAGGCTGAGTGTGACTTTTGAAAAGCAGCATACAGAGTCACTTTTAAGGTATAGTTTTATATTTTTAAATAAGCCTTTTTCTCTGCACAGCAAAAGGGTGGGGATAAAGGACAGAAGGTGTATGAGGCAAATAGCTATGAGATACAAGGAAAAAAATCTTTAGTGTGAGAGTGACCTAATGATGGAGTAAAATCCCAGGAGCTCCCCAGGAGCTTTAGAGAATTTCCATCCTTGAAGACGTTAAAAATCATGCAGACAAGGCTCTGAACACCTCATGCATGAGAAATGAAGGGCTGCAGTTTGAGCATGGCACTAACCTGGATGTTCCCTAGATGTCCCATCCAGCAGAAATTGTTCTGCAATTTTGTGGTTCTGAACATTTGGGTTGTCCCTTTCCATAGCCAGTGTGGAGGCACCCAGGATTTCCAACCAGAATGGTGTTTCCCTCTTGGTCAGCCAGGTCCAAAGTGCTCTTCTCCACAGAAACATCCCACTGCTGCCTTTTGACTAAATAGCTTTCTTTACAAACCTGGCTTGGATCCTAAACTGAAACTCCCAGAAGAACAGAAAAATTGCTGATGGATATCAAAGTTTCTGAATGCCCTTTCTGATTCACTGTAGTTTTCATAATCATTATAAAAGGAGAGCATGTGTTTAATGTAACTTTTTCATTATGGAAATTGCAGTCTTACCTCCAGTCTTCTAAATACCTAGTTTGGATATGTCTGTGATTCACCTCTTTCTCACAGGCAAAAAGATGCTGTAACATTTACCTTTCCTACATGCATGTAGTTGAGCTTAATTTATTTATTTTTATGTTATTTTAGACCCCTAAATGCAAGCTGACATGCTAAAGTATAGCTATAAAGTGATGATAAAAGGCAGAAAATTTTTGGTACTATGAGAAAGAATGACTGCATACAGAGCATCTAGGAAAAATGTAACCTTTTCAAGTTATTTTTCCTCATTTTCCCACTTGAAAATGTGTCCCCTTCCCTCTTTCTCTTCCTGCTATATATGAGTACTACCTTGCTGTCTACCTTTGTTAGAGATCTCTTAAAAAAAAAAAAAAAGGCAATTAATATTTTAAGAGACCTCCTTTTTAAAATAAAGGCTAAATCAAGAAAAAAAAAACAATATAAATAAATTATGAATTCTGATCTTGTTCTGGAAAAGCCAGTGTCATGTAAATTTAAAGCCAATGTTGTAGCATTTTCAAGTTGCATTTGAGAAGTTACAAGGTATGCACCTGACTGCTATTTTCATCTGTTCTGCAGAGGGAAGTTTTGTTCTTTCAAACAGAGTTGATAATGTTCCTTGATTTAAAATCTAATATTGTTGTTATTATTGCTAATAGCAGTTTGATTTTGTACTTTGGGAGCTCATTCAACACAAGTTTGATGTAATAGGTAAAGGGAGGATGTAAATTAAAGAATTACTTTTCATCCATCAACTTAGGAGTCATTTCTAAGAACACTACTATTCCTTTCCCACATAAAAGTGAACATGCCTAACTTTGGGCAAATATATTTTCAAATGATGATTCATTTTCAAATAAGCACAAAAAAAAAGGAATGCCATGCCAATGCTTATTTTTTTAGAAAAGCCAAATCATCACGATGCTTGGCTGTTAAACAATAAAATTTCCTAAAGGTTTCGTCCACAGCAACCTTATGCTAATAAATTCCTTATAAATATTAATTCAAAAAGTTAAAGAAAAAAAGCACAGATGTTTTCAGCTTTTGGGAATACTATTTAATGATCCTCGAGTAAATTCATTTGGCCAAAAAATAATCTTGCACTTATTCCCTATTTTGAGAGCAAACATGAAGAGGATGTTCAAATATTATTTAATACATGAAAAATATTCTCTAATTTAATTTTTATTTTAATTTATGTTTAATTAAATCTCAGCTGTAATAAGGAAAGGGCAAGAATATTCTAACTGCACAGAAATACTTAAAGTGCACCATTCCTCTAATTCATCCTTACACTGAAGTAGCACGCTTGGTTCCCAGGCTGAATAAAAAGTTGATGGTTTTATATTAAACATGACTGTGGTGTAATTGGAATTACACATGCATATGTTTGGCCCAATGACTTTATTAACTTTCATCCATAGGCAGTTATTGAAAAGAATATTGCCAGCTCTGCTTACTTAAAATGAAGTGTGCTTTCTGTTTTGTATCCTTCTTGGATGAAAGGAAAGGGAAAACACCCCCCCGCCAAAAAAAAAGGAATAATTTGATCTGTGCCCAGGTTTTGAGCACTGAGTTGTTAACACACAAACTGAATAACAATTTCAATTAAAAGTAATAGGAAAAAAGTGTTTGTTGTTGTTGTTGCTAGCAAAACATGAAACATGAAGTAAGCTCAGAGCTTGCTTTCTGCATCTTCTCTTTCAGATGTGTATTTTTTTGTGTTTTCAAATATGAATCAAGACTTGCTGCTGTATTGAACCTTGCTGTCATTTGTAACAGTATCCTTTCATGCCATTTTACCAGCTTTTTATCATCATGACTATGTCAGGAATTACTCTTGGTTTGAAGGATGAGGAGAGAAAACTAAGCCTGGTCCCATCTTGTGCAAATTCGGGGCTCTGTGACAGATATCCCCACTCCTCAATGGTCAGCCACCATGGCAGTTAGGTCTCTTTGCCTCTCCCTGATGAAAAGTGGGCACTCTCAAGGCACAATTCGTCTGAGCCTCCAAAAATATCTATGTTAATATGATAAGGACTTCTTTACTAAAATATCTGTTCTTTCTAGTAGCTGTAAGGAAAGTAGGCATGGATATGAGATGGATATTGGTTCTCTGAACACCTAGATTTGGTTAGATAAACCCCTAGGTGCTTTCCTGATTTTACAGCTACTGTAGCACATTCATGCTCTAATTGAGGTCAGGGTTCCATTTTGTGGGTGCAGTCCCTAAGCATAATGTGATTCCATTTGTATTGGTAAAAAATGGCATCCTAATAGACAAGATAAACAAAGAAAAATGGACATTAGGTGACCTGCCCCAGATTAGTGGCAGAACCTTGGAGAAAGCTAATGTTTTGGTTCAGTACCCAATCTATAGAAATATATTACCATTTGGGATACAAATCACTGAATATGGCTTTGTTGAAATCACTGAAATGGCCTGCACTGCACTAATGCAGTGTTGCTGCGTGACATCGTTGTTATTAATAATGGTCCTGATCAATTATATCTTATTGATGATGAGTGATAGTAACCCACACTAGGATTCTTCTTTCCAAGCATTTTGCACGCACAGTTAGACACAAATCATCTGGATCAGTTTTTGTCCACACCATCATCCCGAGAAACATTTTGTTCAGTTGCACGTTCAGCAGGAAGTGACTTCTGAGAAAAAACTTTGTGGGAGCTAGGTCAATGGGAAATCATGGGCTGAACCAATGAACTGGCAGGTCCAGACACTTAGTGATCTGAAAAATAAAAGGTTCTGGAAGGGGATGAGCACTGGGAGAAGATGGAGTCCCCTAAGGTGGAAGGGAGATGATGCTGACTTTAGAAACCAGGGGTGTTGCAGTGTGGAGAGGAGGGGTGATTTATGGAATAGCTGCCTTTGATTGATGGTTTAATAGGCAAACATAACTGCTGATTACATTGGCAGAGTAGATATATGGTAAAGCATTAAGAATAGCCAAATTCTGGTGATTTACTAGTCACAACTACTTGCAATAAATATAAGGAAAAAAACCTGCATAGAAGATGCGAGGGGTATAAAACCATCATTCTAGGAAATTTCACACCAATTTTCCACTCAGTTAAAAAAAAAAAAAGTGCCTAGGATAATAATTACAGAGTTACATTCAGAATCTTCCAGAATTATTGATAAATTATGATAGACTTCACCAGAAGAAAAAAAAAAAATAAAAGAAAGAAAGAAGAACATAAAAATCCACTGTCAGTTACTTGATAATTGCAAATCTACAAAAAGGACGAGAGGGGAGTGGAAGAAAAAATCCCAGACTTGTATCTTTATTAGCAGCTCAAAATGTCACATATAAGCAAGGAATACTACATAAAATATTAAGCGACTCTAATGCTGACTGGGAAAATTTATAGAGTTGGAGCTGTCTGTCTTAAATCATGCCCTCTAGTTATCTGTGCTTCATCTTGCCTAACTTGCATTCTCTTAGGACTGTGCCAGTTTTTAATTCTGTGTATTTATAAAAAATTTACAGAGGATTAATTTAAGCACTACATTAAGATAATAGTAATAATAATGATAATAATCTGAGATGCACACAGAGGGAGGGAGAGAAATGTTGCAGGAAAGAAGGTTTACCAAACAGTAGTTACAAAGATGTAGCTTTAATTTTTAAACTTGCTTGTTTGCTTGGTTTTTAGTGAAAACTGATGTTTTCACACCTACAAAAGTAATTATTTGGCAGTTTGGCAGCTTATTGCTATGCTCTGAGCCAGTAAAATTGACTTCAGTAATGATTCTAATGGACTTGTACCTGACTAAAGTTTATATTGGTGTTTGGTTTTGTTTTGCTTGTTGTTTCTATTATTTTTGCTCTTTTTGTTTGTTTGTTTGTTTGTTTGTTTGTTTTGTTGGGGTTTTTGTTGTTGTCCTTTTTTTTATGAAACTGATGCAAAATAATTAACATGTCCAAGATATAGGAGTGCAGTGGAGCAAACTCACTTTTTTGTGTGTGTCTTCCAAACTTTCATCTCACAAAGCATCCATAAACCTTGAAGTTTCCATGTAAACCGAAAATTTGGTGATATTTGGCATGTCTTGGCTTAATGAATTAGAGCACTAAGTGGCTTCCTGTGGGTTTACTGTTATCCCAGACAGTATAAACCCACAGGTGGGATCCTAATCTCCAGCACTTCAGCTCAATAAGCACCATGGACAGAGAAGGGCCAAGCAGGGGAAACCACACAACACATTAAACTTTTTTGAGGAATAGTAAAGACAATACACAGTTTTACATGAGATTAAATTACCTCTAGAGCTGGGGCATGAGCAGAAAGAATAAAGACACTCCTCTTTGCTTATTGCATTTTTTTTATGAGAAAAGAAACCTAAATCACCAAATTCTAACATGTCTTTTCCCTCAAGGGCATGTCACAAAGAACAGAAGAATAGGAGTCAAGTGGAAGACACAAATGTGTTGACAGTAATGAGAACTTCTAACTTCAGTGAATTCTGTGTAAGGTTCATAAAGCAAGCAACAAATACTTGCAGCTAGAGATCTTTTGAGGGAACCAAGTTGTTAAACTGGGACTCATAGGTTCAGGTGTCTAACTTGGCTGAAATAAAAATTCTGTCCATATAGGATTGATTTTCAGAGCTATCCTTGTGTATTTGGAGTAGGAAAACTGAGACTAAGAGGCAGAAGACATGCAGGGAACATGTGAAAAAGCCCTTCATAGACTTCTTTGGAAAATGCATTCCTCTTATGATGGGCGTAATATCTCCAGACTATAACTCTCAGCAAGTGCTTAGAATAGTCAGTTCAATCTCTATCACACACAGAGAGAAAACATTTAAAAATCTATCTTAATTTTTTTTATTAACAAAGATATTCTGGTCTTTCAGGTTTTTGAGTTCTTCTTTCAAGATGAAAGTGAATGTGAAAACCTTGGCCTTGAAAACTCAGATCTTTGACCAGCTCATTTTTCTTATTGGTCTTTCATTTTCATTCTCATTTAATTGTGCTACAGAAAGATGAAGTTCCTTAGTAGGTAAATTGTACACATTAAATCTTGTACAGGCAGATGAGAAGTCAATTTCTTCATGGAATTTCTTTAAGCTCAGTGTTACAAAGAAGTTAGAAAAAAGGGAAATATTAATATTTCCTTGATTATGGATAAGGAAATTAGATTAAAGGAGTTAATTCAAAGAAAGCAATCCAAAAGCACAACTGTGGTAGGAGCAGGAACTATTTGCCACAAATTATCCTCAGCACACTGTCTCTGAATAATTCCTTTTTTATTTTCTGAAACCTAAGCTAACATTTGTGGCACATGGCCAAGTCTGAGAAGATCCCTCCACTGCCAGTAGACCCTGAGTGTGCTGTCTGCTCCATCACCCATCAGCACCAAGAGCTCTGTGCCATAAATCACACAAGAATGGGAAGAGACCTTTCCTATGCACCCTGTAACACATGGAGTTACCTGTCTGGAGTATTTACCTGTCCTCCTTAAACACCAAATGGTGCTGCTGAATAACAGGGATTCATGGAAGAGAGGGAGGGAAAAGAAAAAAGGAAAGAGAAGAGACAAGGTACCACCCCATTTTGTAAACTGAAAGGACTTCAGCTAATGCTCCATAAAAAGTGGCTTAATATACAGTTTTTACAAAGCTTCAGTTTTTTGACAGATTAAGTGCTATTAAATCACTTTGCTCTGAAGGCACTAAAAGGTCACAAGATGAATTAGTTCAGGCCGTCTTAGCCTACTCCTCAAACGTTGTTCCACTCAGACGTGAGAGGAGTGAAAAAAAAAAGAAAACTGAACTGCAAATTATGACCCTCTAAATGTCTACAGGATGCGAAGCTGTGAAGAATGACAGTGCCTTGTCAAAAGCAGGCAGATGGGCTTTTATCAGCTTGCAGGGCAATTTTCTTCCCTTTTTTTTTTTTTCTTTTTTTCTTTTTTTCTTTTTTTCTTTTTTCTTCTTTTTTTTTTTTTTTTTTTTTTTTTTTTTTTTTTTTTTTTTTTTTTTTTTTTTGTAGACTATGATCCATAATGTTGCATTCTGCCCTTTAGGTAGAATTTTCCAGTTGAAAAGATCAGCAGGCATAACCTAGCTTACTACTCAGGACATATACTCAGGTTGGATGCAATAATTGTTTTAACAGTACAGTGGGAGTACTGGGGTTTTTTGTTTATCTTTTTTTTTTAAGTGGATGTTTTAATAGAAAAAAATCACCTTCCAAGGGGGATTGCACATGTGTTTTTGGTAAGGCTGGCACTTCATGCCCAGTGGTGTTTTATTTTTTTGTTTTTCTCAGGGCATTTACACACTGAAATGTGACCAAGACTGCAGCTATGTGCTGTTATCAGTACTGTCTACTCTATACAGGTTGATCACTCTGCCCTCAGTGAAGTTATTCAGTTTTGCAAGGTCAGTGTAAATGTGATCAAAACCGAATCCTTGATGAACCTTTCAATAAGTTACTGATACATTTTTGGCTTCAGCCACAGCAGGAGCAGCCACTGCCTTTGGGAATTGTATACTGACTCTGTTAGGGGTTTAATTTCACCCCAGAAAGCAGAAAAAGATCAGTGCTCAAGAAGACTTTGTCCTTAGTTCACCCCACTGGGGCCTGAAAGTTGTCGATGGCACATTGTATTTCTGTACCAAGCGTTTGAGAGCAGCAGGGGATCTTTGCATTCAATAGGCCATGAGCTGCATTACTTCAGCACAATTGATGAAGAAAGGATGGAACAGTGACCTTCGCCTTTTGGATTTCTTTATATTTTTATGGATGAATGTCATGGCTATCACATCTTTTCAAGGCTGTTTCTTCCATTATCATTCCTCAGGTTTTTTGTTGTCTTTTTCTTTTTTTCTTTTTTTCTTTCTTTACATTTTGTGGATCTAAGCCTTACTTCCTACTCACTAATGACTTGCTCTCAGCAGCTTGGAGGGCACTGATGCTCTTTGTGCTAGCCACCTTCTTTTACAGCTCAGAACAATCTTGACTCAGCAAAGTACTTAAATATGTCCCCAACATTAAATACACAAAGAGTGAGAGTAAAGTCAGTGGAAGTCATTTTGGCATGTGCTTAAGTACTTTACTGTTCCTGTGTATTAAAAACCTGTTGATATGACAGCACCTCTTAACTTAAGGTGAGAATATTTGCAACAGCAGAGTGGGAGTGAGGTGAGATCAAGGACAATCCAAGGCACAACTGACAACACTGGCACATGAAGACTTAGCTTCTAAATCCACTTGTCCTACCAAAGCTACTTTCTGATTCCAGTTTCCAATAACAGGAATTCACATTGAGAGACATTTTTTTTCCCATATGGAAAAACTACAACATTAAACATGTGTTTTCTAAGAGCAGAGTTTTGCTTGTGCACAAAAAAATATGCAGTAGAGTCATAAAAACTATGCTGAATGAGGAATAATTTTCATGAAAACTTTTAATTTCAGTTACTTATTAAAAGGAGAATTCATGAACAGTAACAACTTGGGGGATTATTTCCAACTGGATTGTATCTTCTGGTGATAATAATATTCACAATTTATTTATTTTCTCACAAAAAGACTAACACTATTGAGCTCTTTAAAAATAATTCTTTATTCAATGAGTTGTTTCCTATTCCTTAGCAGACAAGTAAGGATTAATTCCACTCTAAACTTGAACCAGACTTTCCTAATCACCAGCTAGACATGGAAAAGTAAAGTCTGACCTTCTCTGGACAGTCATCACCATAGACAAGAAAATGAAATTATAGTTTAACACCACTTCAAAAAGGACAGATACTTTTGCCTAATCATGAGACTCATCTTTTCAATCTTCTTCCCTAAAGGCTTCTCTTTTCCCATTAATTTCAACAGACTTCAGCTTTTGGCCTGACTAATAATATAGAATCTGTTACATATTTTAGGAAATTAATTGATTGCAACTTAAAGTACTGAAGTACTGTCAAGAAAATACATGCACTAGGTTTTCTCCAGAAAGAAAGAAAGAAAGAAAGAAAGAAAGGAAGAAAGAAAGAAAGAAAGAAAGAGAAAAGACCCTTTTTCAGTAGAAATAAAGGTTTTGGGGGTGAGGTTGTCTATTTTTTTTTTAAGAGAATTGTCAATACTCCTGCAAAAATTAGGGATTTTGGACTATAAAACCTCAAATTTTCATTAAAAATAATGTATTTGGTTCCAGATGTCATCTAAAAATAAGGAACACCTGTGTTTAGATTTGAAGCATGAAGATTATCAGTGAATAAACTTCAAAAAGGATGAAATTCAAATCACATCTCTGATTCAGAAGCAGGGTCAGCCATAGCGCAAGTCTTTGGATGAAACCTATCAAGACCTTGTAAATTTCTGATTAAACTTTTATGAAAAAGTCTGAGGTTGAATAAACTAAATGATGAAAATTAGGCAGTAACAATTCAGTTGAAGCAGCTTGGCTGGATTGATATAACCTGACTGTCAATCTACAAGTGCTAATATTGGCCTTTGCTCCTGTTCTGGGACATCAAGGATTTGTGTATGGGTTGGTCTGGGTTACACAGATTTTTCTTGAGGTGAAGATGCTCTCCTCTCATAGATGCATTGAAAACACTGTTAATGTCATTATTAGTTGTTTCTCTGCTTGTCTCTTCAGCTGATGAAAGGTGAGATAGGAAAAAGAAATGGAAATTTCTGAAAACTATGGGAATGCCAGGAGGAAAAATAAAATGCTGCAGTGAGTGAAAGAAAAGGGCAAGAGGCAGAGGAAAGGGAGGCAGAGAAAGAAAATAACATTTCTTTTGGCAATAAAGAGGTTAATAAATGCCTGGAATCAAAGAAGACTCTGACAATATTCCAGACTTGACCTTTGTGCACTGCTATCAGCTGATCTTTTCTTATAGTTGGGAGTGATATTACTGTCTCCAGCTTGTAATCCTATCAACAGACTTCTATAAAGTAGTTTGACTCCTCTGTCCAGAAAGTGTGATAGCTATGGCTGTGAGAATCAAGAAGCACAAGTTGAGCTATCCAGTGGTTGTCATTTACACAAGGTGGTCTTTGCACAAGGTGAGCAAAGTGCAAAAGAGAAAAGATGAAACTCAAACTTCAGAAGTTCAAAACCAAGCCCCCTCCACCTCCCCCAAAGTTTGTGTGGCATTTTTCCCATGACATTTTCATCACTGAAGATGGCAACAAGTCCTAAAATCCATACTAAAACACAATTTCCTCACTGTTTTATGGAAAACTATTCCAGTAGAGGACATACTATATAGACATGAAATTGATGCTATTTGAGATGGTAAAACTTACATGTGATCTTGTTATTTTAGAGTCAACAAATGATGTGAAAACAAAATATATTTAATTTGAGGTGGAAATTTTACTCTGCTGTTATCTATTTTGAAATCTGCATGTATTCTGTCATATTTTTTATTTATTCTTATAAACACTGCTGCAGAAATTTTGAATTTTGACAAATACTCATTTGCTGGTTTAATTCACCTCAGGAGAAAGGGAAAAGTTTTTTGCAAGTAAAATTAGGCTTATTTAAACATTTTTGCTCTTTAAATGAATTCCACTTCTTAAGAATGGGTGAAAGTTCACTGACTACAAGAGAGATGGATTTTCTCATTAACAATGTGAATATTTGATGTAGTATTTTTGAACACAGACCTCTGAGCTAGGCAAATGTTAGTCAATAAATAAGCTTTCTGAAAGATTACATGCAGACCTTTATGCAAACTGCCCATTACCTTTAAGAAAAAAAGGTCCATGTGATATTCTAGCAGTGATTTAAATGCTGCAAATTAACACAGACTGTGACAACAATGGAAATCATGGAGCAAGGGGCAAAGAAGAAAGGAGAAAGAAAAAATGATTTCTTATAGATTGAAGTGGCTAATTTCTTCAGGTAGGAGTCACAGAAAAAGCTGGTGACAAAACCACTTAGACTTACAGCATCATTTAATACACACTGAACATGGAGTTACAATGGTATTGTCTGAGCTGGGTTACACTGGAATAATCCACCCTCAAGGATGAATTTTACTGGCACAGTAAAATTCTCATCCAGAAATGGCTCTGTAGTGTACACAGAGGGCTTGCATGTGTATATACAGAATATAATCTCAGCCTGTAGCCAGGGGAGAACAGAGAGACTGGTTCAAGTTGTGTTTCTGAGCACCTGAGCTGGTGGCAGCTTGGAATGATCTCCAGTGGGGACTCTGCCTCTCTTCATTGATTATCTTTTTCCTCCCACTCTCTCATATTCTTGTCTCTAAAGGTTTATATCCTAATTGTTCTACTTTTAATTTTTTTTCTGATTTCCCAACCTTCTCCCCCTTTTGTTTCTCTCATATTTTTAATCAATGCATTTCATTCCATTCCCCACTACATAAGAAAAATAAGAAAAAATTACCAATAAGAATATTTTTTGGTGCTAAGGTCATTTGCTATGCAAATATCATTCCTAATTAGATGGCAAGTTCTCTGAGGACTCATGAATTAGTACATGATTTAGCTCCAGTCCTGATTCAACCCTTCAGGCATAACTATAAACAGAAATTCCTGGGTGCTAATACTATCACCCAGGAATGCTATTTTGGCTACCAAAAGGGGATTTCAAACATGTAAAAAGAGGGAAGTGTGGAAAAATCTTTTTATAGTCAGCCTCTCAAGCTGCTTCTTAAGACACATATAAAATCAGGCAAATAGATTGCTTAGCACTATTATCAAAAAAATATGTACTTCTGAAGAAATAAATATATTTTTACTTCAATGGAATGTCAAAATAAAGTTTTCTTTGTTTCTTTATGACAGAGATAAGCATGAACAAATCTTTGCTTTCTACACAATCCTAGGCACTACTGAAGTCAATGGGAACTGAGACATACCAGTACCTGATGGCTATTACAATTTTTCTTGTTATTTTATCTTGCCCTCCTGGTCTGGTCTTTTGATTCTCTCTATATTTTGCAGCTGTCACTAGGATGTTAATGTGTTATGACATACTCATCATATCACAAAGGAAGAAATGATTAATCTCAGAGATCAGACCTGTCACATAATTATACATTGACTATAGCAAATCAAAATAAATTATTCCTTAGAATATACATACACATTATACATTGACTACACATGAGCACCTGTGGGCATGTGTGTGTGCTGGGAACAATAAAATAAAATTGAATTAGAATTGCAAGGAACTAGTGGTTGACATATTTCAAAGGTAAACTATTTAAAATATCTCATTTTTTGACAAGGCAGGTCCTATATCTCCCCTCTTCTCTTCATGTCAGGTTTGCCTGCATTTAAAATTTCTGAATCTACCATAGCTCCCACATACACATGTATGCACACACACGTATTTCTCCTGAGGAAAGATTTTAACTTTTGTGACAAAACTGAAGGAAACGTACGAGGAGGTAGTTGGAGGAAAAAAAAAAAAAAAAAAAGCCTCTTCTTTCCTACAATTGTATTTGGATTCTGTCCAAACTTCACCCTCACTTCCTTTTACTCTTGACACATTTTCCCCATGGAGTCAAATTTTTTATGATTATTTTTTAAACAACTGGCAGATTTTAGGTTGTGCACCTCCATTGCTAGTCTGGAATCCCGAGGCTCAGAGAGCAGTGACTCTATATATTCATATAGAAATTAAATAAGCATGGCATTTAAAGACAACTGTGGGTAACTTTTTCCTTTGATGCTATCTTGGGATTTTTTTAAAAGGGTTTTATATAAGACATCAAATAGTTACGAGGAATGTGGCTGTGCTTTTTATAACACAAGAAAGGTTAAGAGCAGAAATCTTTATAGACATTGTAAGAAGTTCCAGGGGAACAGAAAGCTCTGTGGACTCAGAAGATGGATTTCACCTTCAAGACTAGGATTCAAGTTCACCAGAGGAATCTCACAGTAGCAAGTGTTTTGATCTCATCTCCCTTCTTCAGGGTTTTGTGTATATGTGCGTGTGTGTTTCTGTGTGTTGGTTTCTCAGAAAGGACTATTTTTGCAACTAATCTGAAGAGGTTAGTTCCCTGTAGATTAAAATTCAAATGGCACGGAGAATACTTAAATCTTCTCTGTAGTGTGATACCTTCAAAGTTTCTGGGAGAACTCACCTGCTTCCAGACATCTCAGCTTCATGAACTATCATTAATTGGCTTTGGTGCTGCTTCTCTTTTCCGGGTGTTGGGCTGCTCATGCTGCTCCTGTCTCTCCTGTGTTGCATGGATACCTATCCATCAAGAATGTGTCTTGAGATGGGTTTGGGTTTGATATTGGGAAGGGAAAAATGAAAGAGAGCCTTGTAGGCATGCAAAGAGGACTGACAATCCTGGACTAAAGGGGAGAAGAAAATTTAGAGTACAGTGAGTTGGGTCCATTAAAAGAGACAGGTAGTTCAGGACAAGTTCATGCAAGCAGAATAGTCTTGAAAGGAGGTTGTGGACCAGATGAGATAGGAAGGACAGGCACTACATGTAGTATCTATATGCAGAATATAGGAAAAAGAATCTTTAAAAGAAATGTCAGGTCCTTGAGTCAATCTATGAACAGGCATGGAGCAAGCACAGACAAAAAAAAAAAAAAAAAAAAAAAAAAAAAAGGAGAAAAAAGAAAATGGTCTCTAATGGGTAAAATCCCACTGAACAATTGGGATGGTACCAGGGGAAGACCATAAGTTAGTTTTCAGACTAGGAGATTGTTAAGTCTATAGATAAACATGCTAAAAAATTATGAAAATATAACTCCTACATCTTGACCTTCTCACCCTGTCACAGGTTTCCTAAACCTTTCTCTCCATGCTAAAAAAAAAAAAGTCATCCAGATTAGTACAATAGTTTATTATTTCTGGGTCTTCCCTTTTGTTTTCCTCCAATGTTCTTCAACTCAAATGGTGTCTGGTCAGAGCAAAGCCATATTCAGTGTGATTTTTCCCCTTCCTTATTTCTAACATCAACTAGACTTTTCAGTATTTCAGAGAAATTATAAACAGTGGAAGAAACAGAGATTATGGAAACCAATTGACTGCAGATCAACACTGGCTCAACAAACCAAAATCTGGAAGGGTTTGCTTGATTTAGAAGAGCATCAAGAGGCCAATGCACTAGAAGGTGATTCTTTACAGTGGTGCAACCATGTTCAACTACATTTAGGGTATGATATGTATTAACAAGAGGGCAATGTAGACAGGAAGATATCAATACAGTTGTCTACATTTAGGCATCTGATGCCAGTGACCTGCCTCAGGTTATATGTGTCCAACAGTCCCTCTATCAACTGCAAATATCCCATAAAAGTTATGTGTACCAGTGATATTTAAATATTTTGGATGTTTCAAGCTGCATCACCAATGGATATAGATGCTTAAGCTGCCTAGTGATATCCAACTCTTGGGCTAATGTCTGACATGCAAATGTTTGGGTGCTGACTGAATTTTGCCTGGCATTATAACCCAGAAGTTATTTATTTAACAGAATGAGGTATTTATTTAACAGAATATACTATGGTACAGCAGAATGTATTTTCTCTAGACCCTGTTGACTGCATCTTCAAGTCTAAGAGGACTTTGGAGAAATAAAGCTTATGTAAGGAGACTCCTGCACTATCAACTCTTAAAATTAGCTGCTCTAACCTACAAACTGAACCCCAAAAATTTACAGTCTAACCTGTGAGACCCTGACCTAAATTAATTTGTTTTCACATAGGCATCTAGTCTTGTTTGAGAAACCCTGAGCTATCTGAAACATTGTCCCAGACCTGTGACAAGCATTGCAAAAGACTTTGCAAAACACTTTTTGAGGAGGTGGCTGATGGCCAGGTGAGTGTCTGAAGACAGCTGAAATGATGCAAGTCATCTCTATAAATGAGTGAATCAAGCTTCAAAACTCCGAGCTCTATTCAGTAAAATGTCGGCTACAAGTACATAAATGGAAAGGAGAAACCACTATGAAACAAAGAAAATAGTTAACCAATGATGTCTGGTTGCAGTTTTGGAAAATTACATTAATTCTTATTAGCAAAATAACCATTGGTCCCTGATTATGAATATGAACTGCATTTAATAATGAAAACACAAGATTTTCAACATGTGCTCTGTCAGAGGAAATATTAAGTTGAAAAGAAAGATGGTCTGAGGCAATCATTCTCACCCTGGGACTTAGAAAATACAGGTTTAATTGCCATCTCTGCCACTGATTCCTCATACCACTCTTTTATTATTTGTATTACTGTTGACTCAAGTATACCTAGTCATGTTGTGTTTTAAATTCTTTGCCCTTTAGTTTTACAACCCCAGAAATTAGAACAGCAATTATATTTTTAATTGCTTTGTGTTTATCATATCTATTTTGCTTGCAGTGGCCTTTGTGTGGTCTCTTTCTCAAGTCCTAGATACACAGAGAGTATCACTGTGTTTTAATGGCAGCAGTCCCTCTGCCTTGTAGTGTAGGACAGTGCAATTGCTTTTACACCAGAATAAATTGCTCCTATGGAGAGTGGGTTGAGGGCAGTCCTGGGGAGAAGGAACTGATTGTGCTGGTGAATGAGAAGCTCAGTGTAACTCAGCAGTGCTCACTGGCAGCCCAGATAGCCCCAGCTGAGTCCTGGGCTGATCCCACAGCCTGGGCAGCAGGACAGGGAGGGGATTCTGCCCCACTCTGCTCTGGTTGAGACCCACCTGCAGTGCTGCATTCAGATTTGAGAGCTCCAGCACAGGAAGGAACAAGCCCCAGAGAAGGTCACAAAAATGCTCAGAGGGCTGAAGAACCTCTGATAAGGAAATTACCTGAGAGAGTTGGGTTTGTTCATCCTAGAGAAGGCCTCAGGGAGACCTTAGAGCATCTTCCAAAGCCTAAAGGGGATCCAAGGCCTCTGGACAGAGACTTTTCACAAGAGCCTGGAGTGATAAGATAAGGAGAAATTGTCTCAAGCTCAAGGGGGGTAGGTTTAAATTATGTATTAAGGGGAAATTCTTGGCTGTGAGGGTGGTGAGACACCAAGTACAAGTTGCACAGAGAAGCTGTGGCTGCTCCATCCCTGGAAGTGTCCAAGACCAGGTTGGATGGGACTTGGAGCAACCTGGGATAGTGGAAGGTGTTCCTGTTCATTGCAGAATAATTGTCTCAGATAACCTTTAGAGGCCACTCCCTGTTCCAGCCATTTCCTCTTCTTATGGTATTTGACAGCAGGGATTTTGTGATTTGGCAGTTTGCTCCCAGTGCAGGATGCAAGGCACCTGACACAAGCCCTTTCCACCACTCTGATGGATGTGTTTGATGGACTAACACCATACTTTTCACATAGAATGACCTCCATGTGTATCTGTATCTCTCCCAAAAACATCCCCAGGCCTCCCCAGAGGCAGCAGGCGTACTTTACAATCTTGAGTTGTACATGCAGTCTTGTCATGCCCTTCCCATTCATCCTGAGGGAAAACTCCACCTCAATACAAATGGTAATAATAAAAATGAGCATCCTTGGGACAGTATGTGTGTCTCAGCAATTTTCTCCTGGGAGGACAAACTAATGTGGAATGTCCAGTCATTAAATCCACTGGAAGATGGGGCATTGGTTCTGGTATGGTGAGTTACATTGCAGTAGCACTGTGGAAGAAGCTGCAGTGTTTCGAAGCTGAGATTTTTAAATCCCTCAGAAATAACTTATTAACATATGAATTATAATTTTTGACCTTTTGGGACAACTGAGGATGGGTTTGAAAAAGAAAAATGGCTGGATAAAATCAGGCTACTAGAAATAGCTTCACTGTGTTGTATTATGAAACAGGAGCAGTTAAATGGATGGATTCGGGAGATAAAAAGAAAGCAGCAACTCTGTAATATTGCAATTGTTGACACAATATAATGCAGATGTTGGCAAAACACCATGTTCACAGGGAGAAGTGAGTCAGTCCACACACCATCTGACCACTGGAAGCCTTTGGAGTGCATTCAGTACAGCAAGCACAGCACTGTTCTAGCTGATTAAGTTGCACCCTGTATTTCAGGCTCTCAAGGCCACGAGGCAGAGATGCCAACTTTAACAAAAAGGTTTTTCTGCAGGAAGGAAGCAGGGTATTATTATATATTACATTTCTTGACAAGGCAACTGGAAAAAGTGCCTGTATTTTCTCTGACGCAGTGCCAGCTTGTTGGCTGGCTATGAAATAAAAGGATGTTCAGGATTTTCTCTTTTTTCAGAGTGTCTAGGAACAATGGGGCACTTACTGCTGTGTAATGAAGCTCTTTTGCATCACAGTCCAGAACAACCTTTGGGTGGCACCATGAAGTAAAGAGGAAACATGGGAAAATCAGGGATGTCACTGGGGTTAGTCCATCAGAAAGCTCTGGCTGTTTGGTGGGTTTGAATAAAGTCTGTCCATGTTTTGGACTGAGATAATGCCTTAATCTATGGGGTAGGCACAGATGGAGGGAAGTGAAAAAAAATCCTGCCATTCAAGTCTACTAAAAAGTTTTTAAAATATCTTTATTCTTTCATGCGAAATGAGACTGATAACTTTGGCATTATTGCAGCAGGGAGGGCAACTCTTTATGTGAATACTTATTTACATGGGAGGAACTGCAACAGGAAAGACAACTGAGGATTTCCTTCTACCCCTCAGAAAGCCTCCATAACCTACTTGACAGGGAACACTTCCAAGAGAAAATCAAATTTGATCCTGTTTTGGTTTTTTCTTTTTTTCTGTGGCGGGTAGTACTCTCAGAAACATGACAGAAATTCATGTCTATCTTCCAGTTTGGTGAATATCTTGCCTTGTTAGTTCTAAATAAGTACTTTGGGTGTGCTTCAAACATTATTTCAAGTAATTATTCTCAATTCTTAGGGCTAAGAAAATTACTTGAAAAGCAAAGTGGATCTCTTTGTTAACTCACAGAACTCCAAGAGCTACAATCTATTCACACAAAAGAATGTGCCCAGTAACATGAGCTACATAAGACATTGCTACATTTGCATATACAGTTTCCAAGACTTTTAATGGGTCCAAGTAAAAGTAATATTAAAACTCTCAAAAGCTGAACAAGGGGATTCTAATTATAATTTTAAGTATATTTTTTCTTTTAAATTTGAACTTGAAATTTCAATTTTGAAAATTGTTTCAGTTACCTGATAAATAGTTTTGATGGTATATTAGTAATCATATACTGTAAAGACCTTCTTTTAAAATAACTTATGAAGTAGTCTTTTTCAATACAGATTTGTACAAGCCCTACTCTGTGGTAATCATACAGTAAATAAAGAAAACTCCCAAAAAATAAATAATAATAAACATCATTCATGGTGTTGTCTGAACCTCTAAAGTACTGTGGCCTCTAACAATCCTTTTTCCTCTGGCATCTGTTGCTCTAGTGATGCATTTCTACACATTGAAAGAACAGCTTACTCTTTTGACATGTTTTTTTGTAATATCCAGTATTGCTACTGCTTCAGTGGTGCATTATTGTAATGCTTTATCAAAACAATGCCTGCCAGGAATCTTTCCCAGGAGAAATTTTATATAGTTCTTTTGAATGACAAGAAAGAAAGCCCAGTTTATGGAATTTCTTGGTGATCCTCACATAATCATGGATGCCACGGAGTCACAGTGTCTAGAGCCTTCCACTAAGTTATTTTGTCACTTCATTCTAAAGAGAAAACTAAATTTTGCACAAAAGTTGCTGCAGAAAAGAGACTAAATCCATAAAGTCTGGGGATCTTTCTGATACCTCAGATCCCCAAGGTTTCTAATAAGATGATGAAAATGAGAATAAGCACACTGATTTTTCATCCTATTATCAAACCTTCAACAAGAAAAAGAAAGTTTTGCCCCCAGATTCTCCCAAATAGAGCTGCTTTTGACATTGAGTCTTCCTTACCTGGACACAGTTCCTGATATCATTTAGGAGCTATCATCAGCTTTTTCTTCCATATATTTGAACACTGTCTCTTTGAACATGTTGAGACTTTTATCATCTATAACCTACTTGGAAAGAGTTCCACAGGTCTTCTCAGAACAGTTATTCTAATTGAGTAATGGCTGAACTCCTGCTACATATTTTGTATCCTAGTCCTTGAAGCTTATTTTGATTCCATTTGTCTAGTGGGTTTTTTGTTTCGGTTTTGGTTTTGTTGTTGCTGTTGTTTGTTTGTTTGCTTTTAATGAGTCAATGAATGATCAATACTTATTTCTCATCACCAAAACTTTCATGATTATGTAGGGTTCTGTGACAGCCCCTCTACATCTACCCATTTCCAAAGTAAAAAATAGCAGTGGAAAATACATGACGATGTTTAGCACGCGTTACCATATTCTGAATCTTTTAACGAGTTGTCCTCATTATTATGAGTGCAGTGAAGGTATAAACACACACAGTACTGCAGATATACTTGAACCATTGCCATTTCCAAATGTCTAAATCAATTTTCTGTTTCATTGTCCATTATTTCCTAATGATTTCTAGCATTAGATTTGCTTGTTTTTGACCACTACTGAACACAGAGCTGACATTTTCATAAAACTTTTTATCATAACCCCTAGGTCTCATACCTGAATGGTAATGATCATTTCAGAAGAGTGGCATTTAAGAAACTACATTTAACCTACATTCACATGGCAAAAATACATAACCTGTACAAAACACCAAGGAAGGTTTGCACTGGTTAAAACTCTAAAGGCATCATTGCACCTGAGGTTTCTCCACAGCACTTGCCAAGAGGTATCAGCATTTTGGGTGGACCAAGAACCTTAGGAACCTAAATCCATTTGGATCCTTGATGTTAGGCAAATCTACCAATTTTTTTTTTGAAAAGTGACTTAATCTTATACTCACAGAAAGTCATTGAATTCAGCTGAAGGTAGAATGTCCACACCCAATTCTATTAAAACCAACCAACCAACCAAACCCAACAGTCTAAAATGTGACATTTTTATAAATTAAACATAAGCAACAGCTATTCAGAAGTGGCAGATCAGGGTATTAAAATCTGTTAACCTTCAGGTTTGCAACTCCCTGTTTAAGAAAATTTCTTAAGAAAATTACCCTTAAGAAGAGTCTGATCTAGAGGGACTAGGTCTAGATAGAACTATGCATTTTCCTTCCCTCTTTATGTTGGGTATGATCTATTCTATTTATGAAAACATTAATAATCAAATGATAATAAAAAAATAATAATAATAGTAATAGAAAATACATGCAAACAGGTATTGTTGAATAGATGTAAAGAGGTACAGTTATAGCAAAATAAAAATTTCATTGCAGGTATGCTTGGAAAATACATAGATTTGTAGAATTATGCAAGGTTTTGATTGGAAGCAACCTTAAAGACATTGTCATTCCAATTCCTCTCTATGGCCAGGGGCACCTTCCACTGGAGCAGGTTGTTCCAAGCTCCATTGGACCTGGTCTTGAACATTTCCAGGGATGGGGCAGCCACAGCTCCTCTGGACAACTTGTGTAAGGGCCTCCCCATCCTCACAGGGAACAATTTCTTCCCAATACTTGCTCTGAATCCATTCTTGTTCTAAATCTATTATTTTTCATTTTGAAGCTGTTTCCCTTTATCCTATCACAACATAGATCAGATTGCCCTATCAGACCACTTAAAAGACCTTCTGAAAATATCCATTTTTATCCACTACAAACGATGGCATTTTGTCCTGGAGATGCCTTTGGTACACCTTGAAATTGTAATCTATAGGTGAGAGGCTGTTGATTAGATTCACCTACCCTAATATTATACCTCTTCTAACACAGTCTAAACAAGACACAAATGGGAGGTTGCTCCATAGGATGAGTCAGAGAGCAGATGGGAGAATATAGCTTTGAAGCAGTCAATTGTCACTCTGGAAGAAAGAGGGAGCCAGGCAGGAACATGTCTCTAGGTGAACCATCTTTCCTGCAGTGAGACTCCATTCCACTCTAACCAGCTGCTGGTACCAAGGGCAATTAAAAGGAGTAAAAGTGCATGAATGTTGACCTCAAGACAATGCCATCAAAGCAAACCAAATTTTACACAAACTGAGGAACTCAAAATCAATAGTAAAGAACTCCTGGGTGAGGCTTGTAGGCGTGTGTGGATACAGCATCTGCAAATCTTCATGTTGCTTTTGAATGCTTTTCTAAAGTATATTTAAATTACAAATAATGTTTTGGTTCAACACAATACTAATGACAAAAAATGTGATGGCCTATGATGCACAGAGGTCAGACTAGCTGCTTTATTGCCTCATTAAGAATATATGAATCTATGAAAAATAAATCACTTCAGGGGAAATGATGCATTGTAACTAAGTTGCTCTACTTTTCTACTTCTAGCAAGCACCTCTTTACTTGTCTCCTAGCTCTTTTCTGAGGCTTGGGCAGTCTTATCACTGAGTTCAAGGGAGTCTCAGAAGGACTGAGGATAAGACCCTTTAAAAATCGTACTCTTAATCAGTTGTTTCTGAAGTCATTTGAGTATACATGTCCTTCTGGTTATGACTGAGATTCTTTTAGACGCTAAGATACTCACCTATCTTTTTTCTTTTCCTTTTCTTTTTCTTTTTTGTTTTTTGTTTCTTTTTTTGAAACACAAAAAGTAAAAGCCCAAAGATTATTCCTCACATACCTGATAGATCAGACTGTCAAGTGACAACACTTGATAAATATTGTCTGAACAAAACATGGTCAAATATTTAAAGAACTGTTAAGCTTTAGTGTGTGTGACTGCACCTCAATAACAAGTTAATATTATCAAGACTGAATTGATACTTCCTCATACAGACATATAAAAATATGCATATATATTTGTGAGTATTTTCACACACCTTCAGCTGAAGTATATCTTCTAACTACTTAATATCTGGGAGTTGGAACTGGATAATCTTTAAGGTCCCTTCCAACTGAAATCTCTATAGTTCTATGACCAAACTCACTTGTTTTATAGCCTTTAAGATTAGTTAATTATTCCAGACATCGAAATGAAAGTAAAGATCTGAGTAATTTAAAACAAAAACAAATGCCATTATATAAATATTAGCAATATGGTTGCTTATTCTGCTTCTGATATTACTGATATTATTATTCTGATTGTATTAAAAAGTACAATCACCTCCTGCAGAATGAGGTAGTGGTATTTTGTATTTTGCCATATTTCAGAATAGTTACTTTACATCCTTTTCAAGTAGCATTGTCCTGACTTTTGGACTTTCTCAGTCCAAAAGCCCATATCAAATTGAGACTGATGTACCACAAAATAATGTTACTCAGGGCATTTTATGCCTGGAAACTGAAAAAAACCCCTGAGACTCTCCTAAACCTTATGGGCTACACAAGCCTTCATTGCTGGTGTAGTATGAGCTCCAACATTTAAACCAGGCGCTTCAGGGAGATGTGTTAGGAGGATGAATTTCTTTAAGTGTTCAAACCAATTGTCTCTTCAGAGCAGTTGACACCAAGACAGAAAGAACTCCAGAACGTGGTCAGACATGTAGGTTCTTCCTCCAAAAGAAATCTGCAAAGCTCCTGAGGGTGCTCATCACTGTTAACAATGTGCTTGAGCATTGTCTTCTGTGATTGCCTTGGCTTGCCATGCCTTGCCTTGCCATGGGAGCACTGGCAAGGAAAACAGCATCAGGCAGAGTCAGTTGTCCAGTTCATGGTTAAAAGAGGCAGATAGAACTTGGTAAAACAACCCTGAATTAGACCAAATCGCTGAAGCCGCCAAAGCAAACTAGGAGAGACAAAACAAAGGGCACATCAACATAATGTACATATTGTGAGGATTCTTGAAGGTCAGAGCATGCTCTTTTACTTCTTAGTGACATATAATGCCAATATTTGTCAGACCTTGATGAAGACCAAAGCTCAGTCAGAAAAAAAAGCACTGCATGACATTTGTTTTCAGACCTCTACCTTTGAACAGCCTTTGTTGTAGGCACCTGGCTATGAACATAGTTTATAGCTAGCAAGAAAAATGTAGTCTGTGTTTGGAGGCACGGAGAGGGCTTCAGCTGTGGTGGTGAGCAATGATGAAACAGTCACACAAAGAATAGAAATGTTTTCTTTCAATGGGCAACAAATTAATGGCAGGATTTATCCCAATGAAAATTTACTTGGAAAATCAACAAGGGAGAAAACTCAAAAACTATATGAATTTATTTGGATTTTATATTGTTAGAATGTAATGAAAAAAATGAGGAACTTCATTTTAACAAGTTATCTAAACCAAATAGATTTTCCAAGTCTTTCTTTGTCTATCTGTAAACAATCTTCAGGGTGCAGATCCCCAAATGGACATTAATCTATTCAAAGATGCATTCTTTTGAATTGGGCAGATTAAATTTAAATTTAATCCCCCCAACATGGAGAGTTGTTTCTTTTCTTCTTCATTTTGTTTTGTTTGGTTTGTTTTTCTTTGGATTTAATTAAGCTAATAACAATTCAAATCATTTTTAGGTACTAAAGAAACCTCTGACTGCATCTAGAACCAACTATTTTCACAGGTCGTGAGTTCCTATATGTACTTGCACCTTATGATCCACTTGCTTGTAAATGAATGTATTTCAAAAAGGTTTCTTAAATTTCCTTTTCTTAGTTGTTCTTTTTTTCTACAGAAACTGATTGAAAATGACACCTAATCTGATGGCATTAGAAGAAAAGGAAAGCAATGAAAAAGTTGAGTTCAAAACTTTAGTTATTATTCACAGGAGTGCCATTGATGAAATAAATATTGTGAATTTGAAGATTTCCTTTTTTTTTTATTTTTTTTTTTTTTTTACTTTTTTTTTTTGTTAAATTTGTTCTCTCTGCTGAGGAAATAAAACTATATAAAATAACAGGAAATAAAATAAGATTAAAGTAAAATAAAATAAATATAAAATAAAATAAAATAAAATAAAATAAAATAAAATAAAATAAAATAAAATAAAATAAAATAAAATAAAATAAAATAAAATAAAATAAAATAAAATAAAATTAAGTGAAATTAAATAAAATTCTTTCACTGTCTAGAGGGCGGACAATACATAGGCTTGATTCTACTGGAGAAATACTTCAAAATTTCTGTAAGAAATTTTTGATGTGAACCATGTTCCCATATTTTTAGCAATCTCAACACAAAATGAATCTCCAAATCATATAGTAAAATCAAAGCAAAGAGCCTCTCAGCTGCCATAAACAGCATGAATTATTGTCTGAAAAAAGTAGAAATCCTTATTACAGATTGATGAAGAAGTTATTTTACTTCCTTTTTACTGAGGAAGCATTGCAGCAGTAAGGCCACTTAGGGATAGCTCAAAGATGCTGGATATGTGAGTACTGAATACTAACCTACATTTCAGCTCTGTCAGAAAGTTTTGTCAAGGGTTCACCTCACAGGCAGACACCTAAAGCTACTTTTAAGTACTCCATAATAATAAATAATCACAGAATATCTTTCTTGGCTGAAAAAAAAAGAAGTACTACTTCCTTGTCAGACTGATCTAGCATGGTTTTATTTCCCTTTCCAGCCTTTCTATGAAGTTGTGCTGACTATATGGCCACAGTTATTTCTGCTTGTGCTCAGATGTGTACCTGTAGCTGTCAGACTTACTTTTCCCAATTTTGGAGCCCATTAATCACTTTTATCAAATCTGATCAGGGGTTTGAAAAAATTAATGAAAATAGTTGGTCCAAAAAGGAGGAAGAAAATATTAATTTCCTCAGTCCAGGTAAGAATACAGTGTTTCTGAAACCCTTCTGAAATGAGAGGGCACATGGAGGGAAGACAAATACACATCTTAAACAAATCTGTTTGCAACTAGAAGATGCATTAATCCCTCAATCCAAAAGCAAAAGGATAAGTTCAGTGTACATCTGAGATGCTCTGACATTAAAAATAATTTGAAGGCTTCCATGGTTTGAGATTGAAAATTTCCTGGTATTTACAAATGTTTAGCATATTTGGGTGCTTCATTAGGATTTTGTAGTGAAAATGAAGTACAAGACACTTGAAAATATAATATTATCTATGTCTGTAGCCTTGTAAGCAACAAGTACCCTTTTATTATGAATGATTAATTAAGAAGAAAATCTACATTTATCTCCAGGTGCAGTTTTGGTAAGTGCATTAAAATGGCTTTGACAGACAAGAAAACATGTATGATAATGATGGCAAATTTTCCAGGTTAATCCCATTTCATCATGAGCCACAATCAGTATTTCACCATTTCAGCTAAAAAAATTACTCACAGCATGGCAACAGGTACTGACTGATGTCTCTCACCATTTTGTTTGCCTGCTGTTTCCTCTGCCTAGCACTAAAATTTTCTTTTCCACTGTGGAAGCCAAGCAGAGTCGTACATTACCTTTTGGATGCCACACCAGTTTAATCACATTGATAGAGGGGTATGCAATCAAAGTGACAGTGCAACGATGATTTGCATCATGCCTGACTCATTACTTTGTGAAGGATTTGGCATGCCAATCAATGGAAAATGATGTGCAGTCCCTTGAAAAATGACAGTAATCCATTTTCCACCATTTGGCAAGAGAAGTCCTTGACAGACTTACAAGTTAGGGCCAAAGCCAAAAATTATTTGGCATGTTCCTCACTTTGCTGCCATTTTGCAATTCCTGAGGGCATTGATCAAAGCAGCAACTTTTTTTCTTTAGTGTTAAAATCCTTATACCCTTCAGGATTTCCTTTTGTTTTCCAGAAAAGCTCTTGAATGTACAAATGTTCTGTGAGTTCATGTTGAATTCTATTATGACATCAATTGCTTTTAAATGAGCACTGCCAGTTGTTAACATCCTAATAATGCTAATAACATCTTGTGGCAGTATTGACAGCATCCTTCAATAGCATCCTTGTCTAGTTCCCAGAGCAATTGTACTTGCCTTCTGCAGAAAGCTTTGCACAAGTCCTTGACCCTTCCTTGGGAAGGTGATGGATAGAATTTTCACAACATATCTGCATTCAGGACACATTTTCATGGGCCCAAAATAATGGTCTGCCCCACTCAACACCTATTTTGAGTTACATTGAGGAGTGTGTGGTTGGAGTTGAAGAGAAAACACAGCATTGCTACTGCTGTGAGCACCTGGAAAGTGATGGGATTTTAAATTTCTGAGCATCTCAAGGGCCATGAGGACAGGGCTGAGCCCTCTGGAGATTCCAGGCATGGATCCTGGTTCACCTCTAGATGCAGGCACACCAGAGCTGGTTTGGATTTTGAGTTTCTCTGTGCCTCCAATCCTTACACTATGAGAACATGTGGGGGACCAAAACATAAACAATGTGTGTCAGTTTTTAATTTTAGGATGAGTTAAATGCATTTTGAAATGTCTGTCTTTGTTCATTGATTCTAGAAATATTCAAAGCAATCAGGTTAACCTCTGATTCCATTCTTTTACACTGGTACTAGAAGAGAAAATGTTTCCTCTGCTTCCTCTTCAGTGATCTTAAATATTTGCTTCTCCTTCTGTAATGTGTTTGGTCCTGTGAGGTTAAGGGAATTGATCTAAAAAATGTGAAAGAAAACCAGAATAAAGCGAAAGCATAATTTTTTTTCTGATTTTTTCTTTTTTTTTTTTTTTTTCTTTTTTCACATGCAAAAGCATTTTGCTTGAATAGGTTTTTACTTTGACAAATAGACCAGACAGTATAATTAATACAGAAATTCACTGCAATATTGGATCAGAAAAAAAATAATATTACAGTGTATCTGAGAACAATATTAGTGTTCAAGTGAAATTTAGCTTTAGATGAGACAGCTAAGTATATATGGTAAGATTAGTTTTTCTAACAATTCCTTTATTTCATCTTTTTTAATGAATATTCTCTCTTTGTGTGAGCAAGTGTAGTGCTTATTTATGTGCATGTTAAGTCTAAAATGGAAAACTCTATTCTGTCATTTATATGGGAAAATGATCTGGTGAAATCTGCCTATTACTGGGAAATTATTTGTATAAATGCATATACAGTCAGTAAATGGGGCAATATGTACACTAAATGTGATATTTATTATATTCTCTTATTGTTAAAGCAGAGAGATGTTATTCCCTACTTACATTCACTTGCTGTCATTGGTTTACAAGTCTAGTTTTGAGATGTGATATTTTTAGGATGTTGCTCTGCAGTGATGATTTTAAAATAAATGTTATCAGGCAGCTTTACAAAACAAGTGAGTGAGAGAAAAACATACTTTTTTCAGTCATAGACAGTTATTGCCACATTACTTTCCAACATAAATAATAGAAAACAGCCTGAGTTTTGCATTTTAGTTTTAGTATATATAAATATTATGAAGCAGAACATCTGCAACAAATATTTTTACTAGAAACTTGGAAAAGTTTTAAAAATTAAGCATTTGAAGACAACAAAAGGGGCAAAAAGAACAGAACATTGACAGGCTTAATTTTTTTTTTCTCTTAATTTTTTTTTACATGCATAGCTGTGTAAAACTTGAAGCTGAAACTTTTTGTAAGGAGGAATAGAAAGTTTCAAAAGTAAAGCTTTCAAGGCTCTCAGTGGGTTTTTCTCCAATTCTTTCTCTTTTCCAGTTAGATCACGAGTTCTATTCTCACTGGCAACACAGAACCAACCATGTGTAGCACAGTTATAAAAATGCACATACAATTCTACTGTTGACAGTTCTGGTTCAAGTACCCATTTTGCCTGGTTCAAGCCCAGATCCTGAATATCTGAATATCCTGATTTTCTATTTCCCACACACCAGCTAACTGCAGGGTTAGTGGGAATTTAATATATGTAAGCTTCTCACATGCTGTGGTGTGTATTTCTCTCCACAAAAAAAAAAAAAAAAAAAAAAAAAAAAAAAAAAAAAAAAAAAAAAAAAAAAAAAAAAAAGCCCAAAACAAAAAAACTTCAAGACAGCTTGTATTTTCCTGTTAAAAATGTTGAAAATGTCTTTAGGGCAAAAAGCTGTTTCTCTCCTAGATCTTTGTATTGATTTATTAAAATATATAGGTCCATTCTGCACAGGCTGAACTTATACATCATTGGAGATAAATAATACTGCAAAGAGCTTATAGTATAAACAAGCCAGATGAATGGAAAAAGAAAATATTATCCCTACATAATAAATGGGAGTTTGAAAACGAGTAGCCTGCCTAAGGAAGTCTGGCTGAGTGCTGAACTGGAATCCTTTTATCCAGAATCCTGATGTCTCCAACACAAAACTGTCATCTCCTATGCAAAGCCTGTAACCTTAGGTTTGATATATAGATCAAACAACCTTTTTTGAAGAGAAAATAAAATCAATCTATTCTACTCAGTCAGTCTTTATGGCATTATACAGAAGAATTCTGATTTTGCATATTGGATATATCATGTTGTCACTAAAGCAAGTTGAGCATTTTTGCTACCTACCCTCTTTACCAGATGATCGTAAGTTAGCACAGAAATCAGAGGCAATATTTATTGCTTGAATGATGACATTCATTAAACCTGACCAACTTCCCCAAATTTGGGAATGGTCTGTATTTCATGTGGCTGACAGGCAGTCATAATGCTAATTTGGTGGTGTGATGTGGATTTATTGCCCATGCATCACAGAGGGCTGATACATGCATACAACAGAAAGAAGGAAAATTTGAAAAAATAATTATTTGCATAGCCCAACATGTATTAAGAATCTTATCATCTGTCCTTTTATTTTTGGATATATTTTTTCAGTTTGCAGATGCTTTGTGTTCTTCAAGATCTGAAGTGAAAAGGCATAGGTAGAAATGGACTACTCAAGCACAGATTGTAGCCAACCCTCTTTCCCTGTTAGAGAAAAGGAATATTATTACAAACTGTTTCATATGCTTAGCCACAATATTTTCGTATTGCCTTGCATAAGCTCCCTTCGTTTGTCCTTTGTAAAAGGACATTGACAAGATAGAATCCTCTTAATCCAGCACTTTCTGATTCCAGCCTTTGTGTAGCTACATCTTGTTTTATACAAAGGAAAATAAATGACGACAAATGAATTACAAGGTTGTAAATCAACTGAGTACTTCTGCTGAGATCCATCTCGGGGAGATTGCAGAACAGCAATGTTAACAAAATATGGATGAAAATGCAGAATATTTCTGCCTGATAATTCATGTTTTTCATCATCAGTCTGAGGAAAGTTTGGAGTACAGTGCTTTGTCAGCATAATTATTTGATACTTGTATTTGAAAGCCATTATCATAAGGGTGATGTTATTCATATGGAGATTGAATGACATTTGGATAATCCTGGAGCACTAAAACAACACAAAACCTGATCAGATTTTCTTTTTCTTTTGTCCCTGAAACACAAAAGTCTTGTAACTTCCAAGGAAAGGAGGAACTTTAACCTTCCTAGGCTATGAATAAATTCCAAAATTATATCTGTATGGGGGTAATCTCTGCTCTGACTATGTATCACTATGGCTACTTCTTTGCCAGGGGGTTTCCAAATCACAGAAGCAGATTCAGAGACTAGGTGGTTCAAAAGATGCATTTTAATCATCAACAGTGAATGAACATTGCTGTAAACCCTTTTCTCAGCTGTAGCTGTCTTCAGTTACAGCCTATATACAGACAGATGTGTTGAAGATGTTTATGTCATTTCCACCTTAGTTTGGATTTCATTGGATTTTGCTGTAGCAAAAGCAATGCTTGAAAGAAGGATCTGCACAAGGAAAAAGAGCACCAAACTCTCATGATATGAAAAAACAAAGGAGTGTGGCCAGGTGCTGAACAGGCTCCCCAGGGCAGTGATCACAGTCCCAGGCCTGAGAGAGCTCAGGAAGAGTTTGGACACCACATTTCAGTACATGTTGTGAGTCTTGGGATGTCATATACAGGGCCAGGAGTTGGGAACCTTGTGGGTCCCCTCCAACTCAGGTTATTCTTTGATTATAAGAGGCAGCTGTTGGGAAGTGCAAGTGCAGAGATGTATCCCTTGTCCTTTCCAAAAGGAACCTCTTCCTGCTGGACCAACAGAGCATGATCAGGGCATGAAAGAAACTTGGTGTCTCAGTTTGCCTTTGGTGATTTTAATGAGTGACTGCAGAGCTTTCCACAAGGAGAGCCAGACCTAGGGCTGTGCAAACCCTCTCTCCAACCTCCCAGCCTGTCATTTCAGATGTGTGTGCAACAGGGACATCTTCAGCAGGAGAAATTACTCCATCTAAAGCATTCCTCACCTGGAAGAACATGTTCTTAACATCCCACAGCAGATACTGTGCCCACTGAGGCACTGCCTTGGACAGTGGAACCAGTTTCACTTAAACTGTCAGCAACTGGGCTTTTTTTTGCAAGCGACCTGTCAGGATGAAGAGACACAGAGAGAAAGAGAGTGGGTGACATATTGGACAGCTCAGCATGGTCAAGAATATGAAGAAACATTGACCACACATGGGGAAAGTAGCATAAGCTGAGATGGTTATAACTGTAGTGATAGAATAAACATCTTGGTCACACAGCAGAAAAGCAGAGTGTTGTCAGCCTGTGGTCAGGTGATGGGTCTCATTAAGAGTCAAAATCCATTCCACAAATGGCATCTTGGCACAAAAGCTGCACTGCCCAAGGATGTGGTGTGTTTGAAATAACCTCTGTACTCTACCAGTGCTTCCTACCTACCTATGATAAATACTGCCAGCCTGAACTTTGAACGTTTTTTTTTCCCCTGGAAATATGGTAATAATTCTCTATACTTCACTGCTGCCTACCTGAGACAAGTATTTCAAAGTCAATGATTTTGGGGGGCAAAGTCAGATAAGCTAACCAATGTAATACTAATTCCAGTTATACAGAAGCATACTCAGGTTTTGGGATATGAGAATAGACTGTTGACTTTAGAAAGACTTGGGCACCCCATTGAAATTGAGGCTATAAAATTGAATATATTGTTAACATGACTTTAGCTTGGATTCAGACTAAATTCCCTTTTGTTCTGTCATTGTTATAAATTTAATTCAGTAAAATCAGTCATGCAGCTATTGGTGGGTGAAGAAGAAAATTGTATTTAAAAATAGAGGATTAAATTAGAAAAGGAAAAGTTGCACTAAGGCAGTGTAATAATAAAATAATAAAAAAATCCCTGCAAATAAATAACAGCCAACCAGAAACAGAATTTTAAAACATAATTGGAATTATAAGAAATAAACGTGTTTTGCTCTTATCTAATATATCAGCAGAACAGTAATATGGTCTTTGAATTAAAACATGTAGTTGGATGAGAACAAATCCATCCTTACTGTGACTCCATTAACACCAAATGTTACACTATGTGGGCTTTGACAGGAATATGCATGACTACCTGAGGCAGGAATATGAATTCCGTAATGGGCCAAATCCTGTCAATGACTCTTTTTCATTAGCTGGAGTTGGGTCTAGGCACCAGCAATTTTAGACCTGAAGGAGACTTGGAATAAATTGGTGACATTACTCCTGTGGAAATCCAAGGAATTGTGGAGTGATTAAGCAATGTATTACACAGAAAATCGGTGGCAAAGTTGTGAACTGATCCTAGATCAGGTAGCTGTCATCTGCCTTCTTAAACACAGGAAAATCTGCCTGCTCAGGGTACCCAGAGTGGTTTCTCCCAGCTTCTGTTTGCCTTAGCTATTTAGATTGTTAATTTAACAGTGCCAGGGTTGTCCTTTGCCATGTGTTTGTAGTTTGTGACACAAAACACCCTGTCTTGGAGGGGCCTTCATGGCTGCAGTGCAAATAGTGCTAATAACATTAATAATGCTACAAATAATAGCCCAAAAAGTGGAGGTGTAAATATTTGCTTTATGTGCAGGGACAGTGTATATGTTAGGGATGAAGATAAGCATTTCTGTCAGGCAAAGCAGGTGTTTGAACTGGGATTTTCAGAGCCTGGAAAGGTGCTGTCCCTCCAGTGCCAGGGCATGAAAAAACACACATAGATTGTAAATACACATTCACCAAATGCTGCTACCTGTGAATCACTACCTAATTTCCAGTATGAGATCTGCACAAACTCCCTCTTTGAGATCTTGGCTGATTGCTTTTGGTGTCTTAGTTTCCCTTACTATAGGTTAGAAACAACCACGTTTACCTGATGCAGTTGAAAAAAAAAAAAAAAAGAAACTAATTTGAACCAGCTGTTTTGCAAATGACTGCATGAATGTGGATCCATTAAGTACAAAATTTTATTAACAGGTAGAAAAAAAAGAGAACTTTTAATTTACCATCAAACTAGACCAATTTCTTTAAATCGCATTCAATTACTTCTTGATGGGTAAAGCTCCTGTTTTTCCATCCCCATTTCTGGATTCTCATCCTTCCCATATCAAAATCCACTCTAATTCTTCCACTGTGGAGCTTTAAAAATAAGCTGGGGAGTCATAAAAAAACTATCCCTCTCCAGATTCTATAGGCAGCCTAATAAAAAACAATTAGCTTGAACAATTAAAACATCGAATAACATTTGGGACATAAATATTTTCATCAGAGATGCACCTAATCATTGTAAAGACTTGTGCAAGTCAGCAGACCTGAGTGTTTGTGGAACCTATTTTGCACTCCCTTTACACAATCAAAGATCTGAAAGCATCTTGAGACAGAAACTTTTTTGTAAGCTAAGCCAGGAAGAGAAAGAGGAGAGGGTTACTGACAACCCCCTGTTGTACTATTGTACCCTAGTTTCCATGATACTCTCTTAATAAAACAAAAGTGAACCTTACGATAAAAATATCTCCCCGTTTTATAATGTAAAATACAAGCAATTTTATCAGCATTAACGCTGATTGGCTTCCATTAGCCTCTTGCCTTCTAATAAAATTTATGATACCTTTCAGAAGCACAATTTGATAGAAAGTGAAGTGATTACACCCTGCTTAGATATCTCTCCAGCATCTATTCCAACAATAATGCGGTAATTTTATGCATGAAATAGCACAATTGGCATAAATAGTTATAATACTGAGTGCTGTCTAAGGAACCTGGCTGCTGGAAAATTAGAAAGAGCTTCACACTTTTGAAACAGGTAATTAGGATTTCTCTCCATGCTCATAGGAGGCAGACTGGAGTTTCGTTTTATATTTCATGTTTCATTAAAATATATGTGTTAAAAATAAATGTTGAATTTAAAGCTGCAGAGATTATGAAAATTAAAGGTACAGCACTTCTGCAGTAGGTAGAGTAAAATAGGGCATTTTAACTTCTAATTTTGACTCTGCCAAGGGTTTTAACACTTTCTGACAGGTAAATCAGCCTTCCACTGTTTTCAAAGTGTTTAGTTCAGCAGTAGCTGCATATGGCTGTGGTCAGCAAGATGGAGTTTTACTGATGTAGAGTTATGTCCCTAAAACTAGTCACAATTTTAATTTTTGCCTGCTCAGAAAAGTGGATGCTTAATGATATAGGAGGCTTTTGCAAATTAGTGGTTCCAGGGCACTTCTCCCTGACCTACCTTCTATTTATCATTTCGTTGATCAAGGACTGTCTTCAATGTGTTTCACTTCCCATCCCAACCATCAGTGTCTCTTTTTTTTTTTTTTTCCTTTTAAATGCCACAGTTTCCTTATTTTCTTTGAACATAGTCAGGGTCAACACCTTAAACTAGATGGATTTTCAAAGAAATTCAGGCTCAAAACAATCAGGAAGACAATTTCAGGCAAACAAATTAATTTGTGATTTTGGCAAGCATCAGCTAGTTGCTTCAAGCTCTCCTGAAAGAGACATGAGAGTTTTCCTAAATCACAATAATCCACATTTTTTTACCTGAGAGCATTGAAATGCATTTTTCTGTTTCTAAATAATGATTTATGCTGAAATATTAAAACTTTACAAATTGTACAAACAGGGAAAAATACAAAACAACCTACACAACCAAACCTACATGACCATACAACAAGAAAATTCCAAAAAAATCCAAATACCCCCAACCACATAAAGAATGAATATTAAAGTGAATAAATGAATAAATAAGAAAGTGAACACTTTGATTAACTAAAACAAAGTAAATTATATACTAAATGTATAGTTTGACTCAAAATCCTAGATTTACACAACAGGTTTGGCTCTAGAAAGGACCTTAAAATTCATTCAAACATACAGGGTCATCTTCCACTACAACACACCCCATACAATCTGGCCTTGAACACTTCCCCAAATTCTCTGTTTATTTCCTTATCTTGTCTCTGAAATTTAAATATTCTAGTGACTGTACTTGTGAAAACCTTTTCTGGCTGCAGTTTGGCTGTTTTATGGGAACTTGATAGTCACAACCCCAGTGAAAAACAAGCAAGTTAGGAATGACTGTGGCTCAAATATCATACAGAGCTGTAAAATCAAGGCCTATTCATCATGGTTCAGAAGCTCTCTTTTTGTGAAGGTGCAAGGTGCATTTCAAGAGACTGATTGTGAGGAAATGTTCCTTGGTTGTGGGTTGGTTTTTTTCTCTCGTAGCCAAGGATGGCTTAATACTCAGGAAAATTTCAGTGAGGATGAAAAATAACCCTTTATTGTAATAGGCAGAAAGAAAATACTCCCTAAAGAAACCATCAGCAAAAGGGGAACTTTATTATCATTTCCTTGTGGGCATTCAAAATCTGAAAAATCTGATTGAAATTAAGCATCTGTTGTACGAAAAAAAAAAAAAAAAATCAATACATTTAAATTAATGATAAAACTGCCCCTGTTCTAATGAAGAGGGAATAGCTCTTCTGCTAGCAGCTGCAATCAAGAAGGCACTTACCCAAACTGTCTTTGGTCAGTGGAAACTGAAAGAAATTTATTGCCATAATATTAAACTTGAAGTAAAGGAAAATTTCTCTTTTTGTTTCTATGCACATACTTGACTGTGGTCTGGTAAATAAATTACAGCAGTAAATACCCTCCAACTATGAAAATGAGAGCAACATTTCACAATGTTCAAGCAAAATCCAACAAAGTAATCTTATTATTAGTGCCTGAGATCTCAAAATTTGATTGCTATTTTTCTCTCACTATTTATAGGAATCCTCACAAAAAGTGGGGGAAATAAGGTCTCAAATGTTAATATGAACAAAAACAAATAAATGAACCAGGTCTCAGAAAATAGCCAACTTTAAAATAATATGAGGGGAAAAGAATAAAACAAAATAATTAGCTGTTCTTCTTACTATAGAGCTGAAGAATTTTATTGTTTTTCAAGTTGTGTTTCCTCCAAGTTCTGTAAATTTTTGTCTGGTTCTTATTGCTTATGTTGGTTTTGTTTTGATTTTGTTTGTTTAGGGGGATTGTTTGTTGGGTTTTTTTGCTTGCTACGTTGGTTTTTTTGCTTGCTACGTTGGTTTTTTTCATATTTTAAACTTCTGTTCCCATCACTTATACTTCATCACTGGTTGGAACAGCTTTAAATGCTGGAGACTGGCATGCAGCACATCTGTGCCTTGGTGTCTGCAGCTCAGCTTGGAGGGGCACAAGGTTTTCTCCAGACATTGCAGGTTGCACTCCAAACCCTCGCACTCCGTCCTGCTTGGGGCACAGCCAACTTCCACTTAATGCACGGCGCCTTTTGGTAATGTGCCATGGAGAGAGGCTCCAGAGAATACTGGAGAGAGATCTGAATAATTCCTGGGGAATAAATTATTCAGGAGGTTTGGCCTTTGTTCCCAAACCGTTCCTGAATACTATGAATATGATAGTTATGCGTAAGTATTTACCAAATAGTTTATACAAACAAATCGCGGCCCGTGGATAGTTCGTGAATTATTCACTTCAGCTGCTCATTCTCTGTTCTTCCGTAAACTGCTCTGAGCCCCTGAAATCATATGTTCCCTGATTGGATGACTGAAAAATTGCATCTCACTGCTCTCCCAGTGGATAACTGAACTCCCTGGAAGAAGGGAATTACACATAATAAGCAGCAAGCTGCAAGTGTGTGGTGCAGCCTCACACATTTTCGGGGGGCAAAGCTGATTTACAGGGCTTATTCCCACCTCACTCCTGCCTCCTGTCTTTATTCTTCTTCAGTCACGAAAATTTATAGTGTTTGCAGCTAATTTTGCAGCCATGCAATTCCAAATGTGTGCATGTTAACTGCACCTACATCCAAAAGGTTTCAACAGCAGCATTTCGGGGCTAATGCTCACAATTTTGGCTCAGGGAATTGAGGCAGCTGAAAACTTGTAGCCTGAATATGGTAGTGCCACTGTTGTTAGTGAAAACATTAATGCATGGTACTACTCTTTGTGTGAGTGCAATTAGATTTAGACTAGAGGCATTTTCAGCTCTATCAGAAACAGTTCTGCTAAAAAGATAGAAATATCCAGCCACGAGTAGTAGGCAAAGGGGACTAGGACCATCCTTTTTTATTGTCTCTCATCAGCCTACACTGGTTATGAAGTGCATCTTCCAGACATTGACAGATTATGGCAAATGTTGGTTGTGAAAGTGCATTACTCTCAGAATAATTTTTATGGGAAAACAGTAAACACGTCTTAAATATAAAGCCAGGAGTTTATCGTTAGTATAATAAAATCTTAGTTGCTTAATCATTATCAGCCCTCATCTAACTAGAGTGGAAAAAGAGAGAACACTTCTCTGCAGGAAAATTTCAGCACTGTGCTTGGTAGTGTGATGCACACACCTGAGCTTCTGTCACTTTCCCTGGTGTTATGCTCACACATCTCCCTCTCTGCTGGCTCTGAAGATGAGTAGTTTCATCCTGGTGGTCTGTGTGGCAGGGGTTATGCTGAGTTGTCAGCATCTGGAGTTTTTGCCAGAGGAACATGATGGTGGTGATTGTGGTTTCTTCTTTTTGACTTTAGGATCCACTTGTGCTCATTCTTATGTGATTCTTAGCGCAACCACACACCTTGTTCTTTTTTTTATATTTGGACTGCATGTCTACATCCAAATGTAGATACAGTACTTTTCACATGTCTTCAACATGATTTTCCCTTTTACCCATTAAACTAATTTCATCCAGCTCCAGGTCCTCCTTTTTCAAGTGACTCCTGCAATCTCCAGTGCCAGTCCCACCTCTGACCACCCTACTCCTCCACATCCCACCTCTCCACTTCTTAAGCCCTCTCTTGTCTTACCAGTACTGCATTTCTCTATATCACATTGAGTTAGAGTTATAAAACCATGGTGGTAGCATAAAAAGATAAACAGAAATAAAGCAAATTAGCCATAGCCATCTGGTCATTAGAAAAATTGCAGTTGCAGCTAAACTAAGTAAAACAAAGCTGTGGGGGGGTCAAGAAAAGTTCAAACAGAATAAAGATAGATCTGAGGCCTTGCAAACTCAACACAAAACTTACAGCCTGCAACTAGCACTGGCAATATGTTATTACATAGGGCTATAGGGATACAAGTAGATTCCACCAGCTAGAAAAGCAAAAGGCCTGGAAAATCTTATACTGTTAGTGCTATTTTATGGGGGGTGGTTTTGCTTTTAGGGGGATTTTGTTGCTTTGATTCATTTTTTGTTGTTGGAGAAAGATTTTTGCGTGAATATTGCTCCAGAAATACTTTTAATTCATGAAGCCTGACTATTTTTGGGGCAGAAGTACTTCTGCTTTTCTAGTAGATACTCAGACTCTTGTGACTGGACAGATTAAGTGTTTATCTGACATCTTTGTGACATGAAAATCTGGACATTAAAGGTGGATCTGTTAAGCTGGTCCATTATAAGTCTGTGGGGGCTTTCACTCCCACAACTGCATCTGCAGGTCTAGACAATCTAAAAGGCACATGTTGGAAGACTAGAAAGTGATATACTAAAAATTATTTTCTTCTTTACCTGAGCAAGGTACAAAGCCAGAAAGCCCAGAAAGCCAGAAGGAGAAAAGAGCAGGATGTTTTGTCCCAGAAAAGAGGGCACTCAGCAGGAAGTGATAAGACTCTCTCATCTGTGCAGCTTCAAATCACCCAAGGGGGAAGAAACTTATCCTGCACACGTGAAAGCATCATTTGTTAAATTAGTTTTCTGCAAACTTGAACAGAAGAACAATTGTCATCACGACATGAATGAAAGAATAGCACTCCCTAAACAAATGCAAACTCTACAACTGATCTTTCTGTGGTGGCTTCTTATGAAAGACTAGTCACAAAGAAATCTCCCACCACATATTATGAATAAAATCTTCAGAACAACCTAGAGCAGAGCTGACAGAAGATGGTTCCTTCCTTAGATTTCTCTACATAATTTTAAATTCTGGACTTAAGCAAGCGGAAAACTACAAAAAATGACCAGGAAAATTTAACCCCCCAAAAAGCAGAGTGAATTCTGTAGAGACCTGGGATATATTTCATTCCTTAAAGAGGAATTTCTTGTATGGACAAGGCTCCACCCTTTGGTTCTCAGAGCACAGCAAATATTCAGGGACTTTCCTTAGGGGCAAGATGCAGAATTTGAATCCTGCAGCTCATTCCTCCCCTCCCACATGGCTTGGCTCTGTACCCCAGTGCTGTGCAAAGAAAGGGTGCAGTCTCATCTTGCATTCACCCTGCCTCCTTTTGCTGTTGGAGTGGCACATGCCTCTTCCTCCAGCAGCTGGTGGGCTCATCTGGCGCAATGTGCGAACCGACTCTCTCTTTTGTTTTCCTCTTGCTTCCCCTAATAACTTTGCCAGCCTTTTCTGCACGCTGGCGATGAATGTCATAGAAATGCCTATCAGCACATAAATTAAGCAAACACTGGGGGTGTCCTGAAGAGCTTTGCAAAGTAATGTCTGAGATGCCAGCGGGGTTGTGTCTGAGTTAGGCACAGTTTATTATCCGCTCAACAACGGAGCTCGTGCACAGCTCTGGATGAGGAGCAGGAGCCCGAGCAGGTTGTCGGCCATCTGAATTTTACTTGCTGAGTTATTTCCCCAGATAGAGTCTTCAGTCACAGCCTGGCAGCCGCCTCAAGCTCTGCCAGAAAAGTCGCACCACTTTATTAGCATAACTAATGCCACCGAAGAGGATCTGCAGATATGGAAATCATTCTGCTTCATATGGAATTTCAACATGCCATCATTTAGCCTGTCCAGACAGCATCACTTATGAGAACAGCTACCTGGAGAGGCTGTCCTCTCATGTCCAGATACTGCAGGAAAAGTGAACTCACATCACCTCTTCTCTCCTTCTGTCTGCAGTGCACAACATCTAAAGGGACAAAGGAAAATCATATTTCTGGAATGGCTTTTAAGACTAAAAGCAAACAACAAAAAATCAGGAGTTGGCTAAATGGAACAGAAAGATGCCTGGTAAACTGATTCAAAAAGGTGAGAGAAAGGCTTTTAGGGAGAGGTCTCCCTGATTAAAATATCCTGCTAGATCAGAGAAAAGATGAGAAGGGACTCCTAATGTAAATATAAAAGGAAGAAGACAGTAAAAGTTTTTTACAAGTGGATTTTCAAACCAAAGTTACTTTTCTGTATAAAATCTATTGCAATAGAACATCAGCGGTCCCTGTTTCTTATCCAGCCAGTGGACCCCTCAATCCACTGTGTTTGTCAGCAACAGCAGCGAGAAACAGCTGTTTCCAGAGAAAGTTTAAAACTCTGTGTATTTCCTAATTGTGACAGATTGGGGTGTACCTGACCCTAGGTACTGATCAGTTTATGCCCTGAAGCATGAGAATACACAGCTCTTGTAATTTTTATCCCAGCTAGCAAAACTGCAGATGTTCTTTTTAATTTAAAAATGTGCTGAGCTTCCTTCATTCAGCCTGTATGTCCTTTATGCTCATGCCTTGGGCAGGCCCTATCTGCATTTCTGTGGGGACATTGAATATCAGGAGACAAGAGAGGGAGAAAGAGACAAATCAGTGGATGGATTCTGGGTTTGCAATAAGTCATGGCTCCAAAGCTCTCCTTGTGATAAGCACTTTTTTTTTTTTTTCCCAATAGCAAGATGGTATTGAAATAGACAAGTATGCCATCACAAAATCCCAAACATATAATGATGAGATGGGAGAGAGGTTAGGTTTAAATTATAGCATTTATTTGGGATTCACCTTTCTTTGCAACTTATGTGGTCATATGTCTGTTTATATATATCCCTGGGCTGCTCACTGGTGTTGGTATGTAATTCCTGGTGTATGGAGTGTTCATGGTTGCTCAGAAATGTACACCCACACGCACTGAAAGAGAGCTGAGGAAATTCCCTTCTACTTTCAACTTTCTTTGCCTCAGTCTGTGGGACTTTCTGCCAGGTGATACCACGGGGTCATGAGGAGAGGAGTCGTGGGAGGATTTGTTTGGTGGGAAGGAAAAGTCTGTGAGAGTTCATTCTGGTCAAAAGAGAAGTTAGGATTAAAGTGATATTTGTGCTTCCCAGGCTGAATGTTTTGGTGATAGCTGGTGTTAAATAGCATGGGGTTAAATGCATCATAATTTTGATCTGCTACAGCAGTTTCCACCCTCTGTATTGCAGAGTCCTTTCAGCTGATATATTGACACTTTTTCCCATTTCTTCTCTGCAGCTGCTATTTATAATAACGTGTTTGCATACTCTGAAACACCATCAATGACTTCTAGCTCAGACCATCCCCACTCATTCCCATTAATGCCATTGCCACTGTTATGCAATAAGCCCTCTTGCAAACCACTGTTTTGAATTTCTGCTAGTGGCTTCCAAGACTGTGTTGAGGATGCTCTGGAATACAGAAATCACTGGTTTTCCTGATGAAAGAGTTTCAAGTAAGACCTAGAAGAATTAAAAGCTATGAAGTAAAATCATCCATTTCTTTTCCCATTCAGGATTATTTATCATGCAGATCAATTTACCACACACTCCCCAGTCTTGCAAGTATTTTAAAGTGATGGTTGTATTATATCCATTGGAATACTTCTCTTCTTCCCTCTTCTAAGAATTGCACTTTCTCTTTTGGAGGTTTCAGGTCAAGATTTTTACAGTCTGTTTCTGAACTCCCAAACACCTACCTCTAATAAAGTTAGTGAGAGATGCTCCGTAACTCCAAAGACCTGATCTTAACCATGATTAGAAAAAGCAAAATCCTGTTTGGAAATACTAACCTTTACTTGAAATGTTACTTTTATTTACATATTGTAAGCAAAAAATCTCCGATAATCTAGAGTAATCCAAGTTTATGAAATATTGAAGCCACAAAGGAAAACATAGTATAATAGCAACCAATTCCAAGAAATAATTAATACCACCAGAAGAGTCAGCTTGACCAGATGGAATGAGAAGGTGTATTGGAAAAAAAAAAAAAAATTAGGTGAAGAAAAGGAGTAGGAAAATGGCATTATATATAGAATATTAACATTCTTATTTATAATGGACCTCTGATTAAGGAGAAGACAAATCATGTGTGTGTACCTTGTCTAATTTCCTTCTCAATTGGTGGAGAGAGGTGGGAGGTGCCAGGGATGCCTGAGGTGCTGGGATGGAAGTGGTGGAGGATCCTGCACCTTGTGTAGGGCACACTGACCTTTCCCCTTCTGGGACAAGGCTGTGCAGGATATCAGGGACACAGGAAGGACTTTGTAACATTCTTCTTTCCTTTGCTTCTGGAACAATCCCATCCTTGGTTGGGAGGTTGATTTAACTGCATCCCCTTATTAGCTCCGATGGGATCCCGCTGCTCCTCTGCAGACTGTCAGTCATGAAGTGCTTTAGACACTTATTGGCAGCTAAATCAAGAACTTGTTTCACCCATATCTCTGCTCAGCTAGAGGAATGCAGAGACTGCCTGAGGGCTGCATTTCAAAAGGTAAATTCAAATGTGATGCAATCCCATTACAGGTTCCCTGTGCAACTTGGAGCTGGGGAGAGTTGAAAGCCATCACTTGGTAGGGAGGAGGCAATATGGATCCAGTGCCATGGGAGAAGCCTCACAGCTTGGTCATCACATCATTTCACTGAAAATATCCAAAGGCAACTGCAGAACATCAGGTGACTGATTATATTTCTGGTTCTGCTGTTCATGCAGTATTGTGACTTTGGTCAAGACAGACACTGCAAGACATCCAGCTTTAACTATCTGGAAATTAATTTAAAAAAAAATAGCTGTTTAAAACCTATGTCAGTGAAATATCCTTCATAAGAACAAAGATCATTTATTGTTATGATTATAATACTGAATTGAAACATTCTATGGAAGATAGGTGCATAATTGATAGTGATGACCTTCACAGCAAAGTAAAGAGACGTTTCAAGCTAAGCAACTGGTCTATAGTTATTGATGATATGTTATTGAATTATTTATCACAGCCTGAATGAAGGAAATTATATTTGCTGTTGGAAACTACAGCAATACAGTAACAATGGAAATTCTTAGAGGAGAACTGCTAGATTTCATACACAGAGAGGATGTTGAAGCAATATGCATCGTATATAATTTCAGATGTGGGGGGAGGCTACCAATTAGGCAAATTATTAAGCCTAGTAATTTAAAAGAGAATGTTAGGGATAGAAGAGAAAATAGGTGCATTAGCAAACCCTTACAACAGATGGCAAAGTGTCCTGAGATCCTCTAGTGGTAAAAAAATTCGATATATATAAACTTTCAAAGAATATTTTATGTGATGATATCATCTAGAATGCACTGACTCTGAGGACTCAGAGAGCTATCTAGGAGACATTCAACTAAATTATTTAGCACAGGATGACAGGAAAGAATTAAAGAAAGAAATTTTCCCATCTAAAAGTTAAAGCAACAATCTACTGTGTATCCACTGTTAAAGCTCAGGGTCCAGATGGTTGCCCAATAGAATTTTTAGCAAACATTTGGAGAGATAATAAGGCCTGTAACAGTAGATAATTACTCACTTCTATATGGCTCAGTGCCCCCCTCATCTACATTTGTTTCTGTAGCAGGTTTTTTGCCAGAAAAAAAAAAAAAAAAAAGAAGAAAAAAAAAAAAAATAAAGAAGCAGGCCCTCAGGTTTTGGGGCTTGGGTTTTGAGGATTTTTGGTTGTTTTTGTTGGTTTCTTTTTTTAGTTGTTTTCTCTTTTCTTCTTCCTTGTAATTTGTAATATCATCTCTACTTAATCAGTGCAGATGTCAAAATCCAGGTGTTTGTCATCTTGCTATCCATGAGCCAATCTTAACAACTCTCAGAGAGGCGAGGCTGCCTTGAAAACTTCTTTTGGTAAAAGTAAACTAAAAAGTAAATATAGAATATAACTTTAGATTGTGAGTTTTGGGGTTTTTTTTAACTCATTCAGTCTGTGCAAAGAAACAGAATGTGCACCACAGAGCAAGATAATCTGGTAGTATAATTCCCTACAGTAAACAGTAGCAATACACTGAGTTTTAGACACATATTTTGCAAAATGGTCACACTTGAATAGAAATTGAAACGGAAGGGCTAGACTAAACAGTTCAGATCAGAAATTATCTTGGCTCCTTCCAGCAGTTAATGGGGAAAGAGGAAGTTCAAGTCTGCTGTTCTAAACACTTAGGTGTAAAACTCCCTGCAGGGTTATGGGAGTTGCAACACGTTTGCAGCTAAAATTTATTCCTTAGTCTGGTAAAGCACTAATGTGAAATATATGAGCTATGAACCAAAAACACCATTACCATCAGTAAACTGAAGTGAAAAACTTCTAAACTAAGTCAGTAGAGCTGTGGCAGTGTCCTAGGTCATACTGTTTACTTTTTGTATTTTTTTTTTCAAAGCCAAATGTACATATCTAAGGCGTGAAGATGCCGATGTCTTTGAGAGGGTCATGAGAAAGAGAATAAATGGTTGGATGCTGCTGCTTTTCTTTCTCCCTTAATTGCATACTGTTCATCTGGAGAGCCAATGGGTAGCCAACTCGAGCTTTAAGACACTTTAGGTAACAAAGTTCAGGTGGGTGAACAGATTGGAGATGTGCTTTCCTCGAGCTTGGGCTGAGCAGAGCTCCAGGCTCAGACCCTCTGGTGGTGCAAACTGGCACCATTTCAATTAAATCAATGGTGCAGCACCAATTTGCAGCAGCTGATGGCCTGACCCCTTCATTGTCTCACCCTCTCAGCTGCTAAGGAGTGAGATGGCCATTAGTCCAGTTGTTAGTGAATCATCTGGACAAGACAGTTGGAAGAGGATATTGCGTAAATAGATAAAATGAGAATTAGTAAAATAAATTCAGGGCAGGGGAAAGACATCAGAACAAAAAGAAGAAAAAAAAAAAGAAAAAAAAAAAAAGGCATAGAAGACATAATTCAGAGGAAAACTAAAGATAATAAAATATTTCTGATTTACTGATATGCTTATACAACTTGAAAAGAAAAATAAAAAGCGCTATGAAGAATTAAACCAGTAATGTTCTGAAGACTGAAATACTGGCAAGTTAGCAAGCAATATAGAAGACTTTATTCTACTGTTTCAGCTATACTGAGGATAAATTCAATAGTCAAACTCTTTTCATATGTTTTAATTTGAAACACAAATGAAAGCTCCATGTCATTTTGCCTTTGGTCTCTCTGCCCTGGACTGTATCTGAAGTGAGGACTTAAGCTGAGCCCTCCTCCTATTCCTTGCTTCACAAGGCCAGATTCTGGGTGCCATTATCCTGCTTATTTACATCTAGCACAGCAAAATGAGTTTTTGGGACATCCGTGTTGCAGAAATCTACCCAGGCCTCAGTACTCACTCTGTATGTCTGACTGACTCTTTTTTCACATTGTGTGCACAGTATGGCTTTCCACACTCATCCACACAGGAAATCTCACCTTTCCTCTCAACACCTTGTATCTCAATTTCTGTAACATCCCTTTCATCTGGGTGTGAGTGCTGCAGACAACTTTTCTTCTGATGTACAAGCTGGGATTGTCTCTCTTTTTCCTTCATGCCTTCCCTCTCTCCCTGTTTTCAGAAGTGCAAAAGGCAGTCATAGCTCAGGATTGTTTCTGTACATACTCACTGCTGTCAAGAGTTAATTCTGACTTCCAGTTGGCACGTGGTGTTTAACCTGCATCATCAGCTTGTGAAATTTTCAATCATCTTATGCTTTCCACTGTACTTTTCTCTATGGGGTTTCATTGGGTTTTCCTGTAAAGAAGAGCCATACCATCTCTGCAATCTTCTTCAAATTCCTCCTTAAAGCTCTTACTTGCTGTAACACCTTTGCAGAAAGCCTGTCTATACATTAACAACCACAATAACCAGTAGTGTTCTGGTGTTGTCAGTATTCCTGAGGGGCTCTTTAGATTTTGACTTTTTTTTGCTTGGTATTTGGAGGGCAGGGACCGTTTTTATGTTCCATGTCTGTAAAGTACCTGACACAATAATGACATTCTGTAATTAATGTGCTCAAGTTTTTCAGTAAAAAATAATAATAATGAACATCTGATCACAGTTGAACTTGTTTAAACAAGACTTTTGCTTTCCATCAGTATTGGATAGACTTGATATAGCTTGATACAAAGTTCATAGACACGAACAGTGTCTGATCATGGATATCATAAGGCTTCCCTAAAGGAATCGAGGTAAAACTGATTGAGGCGTTTCATGACTGAAGTTATTGCTGGGACACTTTTGATTAGTGAGTTAACTGAGGGAAGCAGTGATCTTCCTTAGACTTGCAGTCCCAGGACTAGATAATCAGGGCAGATCACTTAGGGGACACAGCTATAAATATTCAGTTCATTCACCATTTTCTTTTTTTTTGTTGAAAATCAGAGGATTGCAAATCACAATAGAGAAACTATTTCTTCTGCACTGACTGCAGCACTGCAAATATTTTTCATAATAAGGTATGTGTAGTATTATGCTTGTTAACTAAATTCTGTATCTAAATCAAGTTAAATTCAGCCTGTGTTTAAACAGGAAGAGGATTCATTGCACTAGGTATAGGAGTCTCACTAACCTAGAACTACAGTTAAACCATGAGCAATGCAGAAAAGTGATGAGGTTACCCTTATCTGACTGACTGCTGAGTCAAACCCCAGCACAGTGCTAGATAGCATTTTAACACAGGAATTAAAATCTCTGGGATTAGACAAAGCTTTGAGCTCTTGGTTTTAGACAGTTAATAGCACTTTTCTCACAAGAATTTGAAACATCAGCCCTTTCTATTTGACCACTTCAGGAAATATTCTTTCTGGGATGTGGTATAGGTGACATTGCTGTAGACTCTGTTTGGGCTGAGCACAGGCTTTGTTCTGCTGCTCACACTGCACCAGAACTGCTGGGGAAAGGAGCAATTCAGCATCATCAAATTTTAGGACTGACTGTTGGTGGTGGTCCCTCCATGATGGAGATGTTTTATCCTGTTTCCCAGCATGTCCTTTTGGAAGGTGGGGTAGAGTCACAGCAGAAGTAGTTTCAGTTGCTGAGGAAAGACTGGACTATGTATCCAGCTGTTCATTTTGAGTATAAGGTTTGTCCTGGGTTCCACTTCTCAAATCACAGAATTGGCAATGTTTTTGTTTTCATGAGGGTAGGGAGACCATAAGAAAAGGGATGATGATTGGTGAATGTTTGTCTTCTGACCCACACCAAGAGCATATTACTGGCCCTCCCAGTTGTACCCCAAAAGAGAGACGATATTCTTTTTATTCCAGTTTTTTAAAGATAAAAATACTAAAAAAAAATTTGGTCACTCAGAGATGGACCCTCAAGGGTGACAGCCCTGTGACAATATGTGTCCTTTTGAAATGATGCTGTGTCTATGTTACTGCCAAAGATATTGCTGTGTTACTGTCCGACCTGTGCTGGGCTTGGCTCTTGAGCCAGCTGCAGTTGGTGTCAGATATAATATTATGCAGATGTTATATATACATATGTCCACCTATATATGTTAAAGTTATTGTTATTTCTGCTTTACCATAATGAACAGTTATTCTCTGGGTTGTTTTTTTCCCTTCTCCTTCCTTAACTGCTGAGATTTTTTTAGCATATATGACACACAATTTGGCAAAAGTCAAAGCAGGGCAGCATTGCTGAGGCAAAGTGATAGCAGTATGTGCTGAGCCTAAGGCTACAGCCAGAAAGCAGCTGTCAGTGGACAAGTAATAGATACCACTGGAAGACACAAAGCCCACACATTTACAAAAAAGTGGCACATTCCATGAATGTGTAACAAATAAAAATGACCAGGAACTGCAAAGTTTTGTTCCCTAACCCCTTGGCTTTTAATTCACAGATTTCATCCAGTTCTTTTCCAAACCCTAATTGCTTCGTATTAGTAAAATTGAATTTATAGCCGTCTTCAGCAACATTTCTTTAAGCTACTAACTACACTTTTAGGCTTCTACCTGAAAATAAGATAGAAGTTTTGACAGAATCTTCATATTCAAGGTCAAGTTTTGTGTCAAAGTGGAACTTCTTGAAGTGAGTAAAAGGGACTTTTCAAATTGAGAAAAAAGAAAATAAATAGTCTTAACTATTAATTTTTAGTATGGCTTATTCATAATTTTTAGTTTAGATCTGAGGAGAAATAATCTGCATAGCTTGAAAAGAGGGAATTCTCATCTCTATGTCAAATTTATGGAAACAGTGAAGGGATGTCACTCTACCTCTTTGAGCTTCACCACCTGCAAAAGCCACAGTGCTTCCAATTTTGATGTTGATCTAGCAGGTGGAAAGGTAGAAGCACAGTGAGAACACACAGTGTTTAATGAGCAGTCTCTGCTCTGTGAGGGGAACATAAGCATTTCTAATCCTGTGTAGTATCACACCAGTTCCAAAGCTGTCTGTTCACAGGATGGCACAAAGTCAATTTACCCAAGCCAGTTATTTAGTTCAATAAATTTCCTCCTGACCACGACTGAAGATATGCTTATGCTTTGAAGCATTTCTCTCTTCTTGGCAATGTGGGAAAGATAGGAACAGCCAGTTTCAAAGCTGGGAGCTGGTTTTTCTGGAGACAAACACAGGAGCCCAGAGTTTGCACCTCAGTGTGTGCAGGAACAGCACCTGGCCCCAGCTCATTTCTAAGGACCTGAAAACACCATGACAGAGAGTGGAGCTGCTGGTGTGTGGGGAAAAAACATTCTCCCTCCTCTGTGACAGTGTAGCTGGACAGTGTAAATATTTTTTCTGGACTCTTGGAACATTCTCAATGTCATAAACTCATAGTTCATCTGCCAGAGACCAATATTTGCCTGAGAATATACTAAAAACCAAGATGATACAATATTCTTGTAAGCCAGATCTATGCTCTCTATACCCTTCCCTTTTTACTGGCTAGTCTACATTGAGAAACCTTTCAGACTGTTTAGAAAGAATGGAAAATATCTTGAAATAGCTACATAATTTGAAGGGCAGCAATAAATGAAGCTTGTCTTTATGTACTGCACAATAGTCAGCATATTTCCTAAAAAAATATATTTCTGCCTTTTGCAGTTGTTTTCAAGTGGAATGAGAGTTTTCTCAATTATGAAATAATTTTATTGAGATTCACCATTTCCTTTATTATTAATTCTTTTTCCCATCAGTAACTATTTATATGCACTTGCTTTTCCCCAGTGATGAAGAAGTTGTTGTTTGATTGCTTGAATTTCAACATTATGAGGTCAATGCCTTTGCTCTCCACTTATGAAAGCAGGTAGGAGAACACTTCCCTGTATATTATATCTAATGAGGTGAGCATGAAAAATATGCCTAGGGCTGCAGAAGGGCTCTCTATTAAAGCAGTTGTCATGAAATTCCTAGTAAAGAGAAAAATGAGAACAGTTGCCTTGATCAGCAGATGCAAAAAGATAACTTTTTCTTGTGACAGTGGAAAGGCACCTCTCATTTTTCCAGGCCCTACGAACTAATGAGGAACCTTGCATAAAGTCAACAAAAAAAAGTTACATGGATATTGCAGTGGGAAAAAATGGGTATGTGTTGCCTCATTGAACAAAGGTGATCACCCAGATGATATCAGCATGGAAGGACAGTTTCCCTTTCATCTGCAGCTCAGAAGAAGACACGTGCCCTGAAATATTTAATATGTGCAATCACTGTGGATGGAAATAAAGGATACTTCTCATCTTTCTCTCTCTTCTGCCCCCAGTCATCTAGCAACTCTCATAACTGGCATATGCTATGGCTCAATGACCTGGCTTCATTCACAACTAAATCAGTACTAAAACAGTCAGAATGATAGATAGTGGCTTATCAATAATTGAGAAGAAAGGCTTAGAGATGTCCCATTATCTGAATAATTAATGCTGCACATGGGCTTTGTAATTCCTTAATAAAACTGACTGATTGATTTGCTTAATTAATTCCTTCTTTGACAGGCTTATTGCTTTCTTTGGAGACAGGGATGGACAAAAAGTTAAAAAAAAAAAGGAAAAAGTTTTAAAAAATGAAAAAAAACCCAAAAACATTAAAAGAGCTCAAAATTCAGAAGGAAAAGAAAGATTTAAAATCTTTCATAAAGTTTAACCCTCCACTGGAGAATAGAAGAGATGTTCGACAGTTAATTCTGCCTTGCATCCCGGACTGCTCCCAACCTCCTCTATCTCTTGTCAACCACAAAAATGGCTCCACAAATAAAAATATTGACAACAGAAAAAAAACCACCCAACTGATTTTTTCCACCTCCTTTGCATTTCCCCTCTTTTCATGTCCCTCTGCAACTGATCAAACATTATGATAAACCATAAAGTGTCCCATGACCACACCAGTAGTAAATTTGGCTGAGCCTTAAGCAGTTTTGAATAAATCGATCTGAATGAAATGTTTAAAGCCCACTTCAGTTCAACAGCAATAATTGCTTTGAAAGTTGGCTGCTGCCACCACTGCACTGCTCTGTCATAAATGAAATGTTTCCTCAAGTTGGAGGGTTTGTCTTGGAGGAGGAAAAGTAACTGCTGGCTCAAAATCAGCAGGCGCTGTCAGCTTATTGTCTTTTGCTTTGTTGTTTGTTGTGTCAAACTTGCTTAAACTCCTGTGGAACTCATGTTGTTATCTAGAGTGAGCCTCTCCAAGTACCAGGGGTTTATGCTTGCAGCTTCTGCTGTTGTGGGTAAAAACAGTGTCCAGTGAAGCTGCTGATGAGGGTAGACACCCAAACCTGTCCAGAAGGGTCCCATGAGCAATTCCTAGATGGTGCACACACCCAGACCCACTCTTAGGTGTCTGAGTAACAGTTTTGATCCAGACACACATCCTTCATTACTTAGTGGCATGGCAATGCTTGCTGCATATTTGGCTCAATACAATTCTGAATTTTTAACTAAAATCTGGAGATGCATAGCTCAAAAATAGGGCTGTGAGGACCTGAGCTAAGGATGAAATAATTTTGTATTTCTAGAGAGGTGCTGTCTTTCTGGAGACTCTTCTTTAACCTAAACAACACTAACCCAGACCTCAGTCAGCACCTGCTGCTAAAATGCTATTTTACATTCAAATATCTTTCATGGAAAATCCATTTATTTATAGTTGCCTTAGGGAGATTACCCTATTATCGTCCTCTTTACTGGACAGAAAAAAACCAAAAAACAAAAAATCAAAACCAACCAAACAAACAAAAAAAAAAAAATGAAAAAAAAAGCAAAAAGTGAGCTGAACCTGCTGAAAAGTGAGCAGAGTTAACAGGTTGTGTGTGCTGTGCAGACTTGGAAGGCCAGCATGCCATACTGAGTGAAGGGAGTCTGCAGGGAAAGTGTAGATTACTGTGCAGACATGGTTTCTGGTTTAATTTCTGTTATATGCTAATTCAGGGACCCTTACAGCATAGTGAAATCTGCAGTGCAGACATTCTTGTAGATTTTAACATGGAGAAGAGATCATTATCATGCTCTTGACGAGGGAAAAGAAATGTGTGGACAAGATGACTCAGATCAATATTCATCACTGTATCTGTGTTGAAAAAAAAGGCCAATCATTTGACTAAAAGAAATTACCCCAATTTTTTAATGTGATAACTCAATAAAAGATTTCTTTTCTAGAAGATGGCTCTGGGCTTTGTTTGGCTACTTGGGTTTTTTTGGGTTTTAGTCAGAAAAATATTGTTAGGACAACCTCAGCCTTTTCCTTGGAGCTTGATCTCTTTCAGATGAAGGATACTAGAATGAAAATCATGGAAGTGGAAAAGGTTAATAAGATTTGTTGTTAAAAGTTAACACAAACTAATTACATCAAGGTTAGTTGAGACAGACAGCTCTAGGTTAAATATTGTACCTTTTTCTCAATCAAGGCACCCATTGAAAGTGAAGAAAATCGTATGGGCTGTCTGAGATGAAAGGATAGTTCTGACCAAGGCTTTCAGGCACGTGGAGTTTCAGGTATGTCTTGTGTTGGTAGTGGTACACCATTTTCTTTCATGATGATTTCACAAGACAGTCAAAAATTATTTTTTTCCTAAGGACCAGGTCTGTATGACCCAGCATTTACATTCAATCAGTTATTCAATTCCTGTGTATGTGTGGAGGATCTGAATCTCAAATGACACATTAAATTGGATGCACAGTTGAGGGAAATAATTAGCAAAAGAAATGGCTTTCTTGAGACCCATGATGAGGTTTCTAGGCTCATCATAGGGGAGATTTTGACACAACCAAGACAACTCGTTTTCAGCAGTTCTTCAGCTATATAATCCACTATCCCTCTACTCAGCATTTCAAACCACAAATTCACCGAGACTTACAATTTCAGCATCTTTCAGAGCCGGTGTCTGACATCAGCATTACTCACTGCCTGACATGATCAAGCCAGTTATTTCCTTCTGCCTCATTTGTTCAGGATGGCAGCACCCCTAGAAAAAAGGATGGACTTTTAAAGCTAGACAGTTCTCTTGCAGAAGGCGGAGCCTGAAAATTTAACACTCTGTTTAAATAAGATTGCTCCTCTATCCTGTTAAAAATGCTGTGACAGGAGAATTGGCACATTATCTAAGTCACATGGTTTGAAAACAGCTAGAGTGTCTTTTATTTATAGTAGATTATTTGCAAGTATCTTTTTTTCCCCCGTGGACACAAATGTGTGATTGTAACAGGTCCAGGCAGTACTGAGATATTCTGCTTGCACTTCTCTTCCTCATGCCCCTGAGTTAATCCTATATGGAAGCACAGGAGAGGTCTTTGTCTTCCCAGACTGGATTTCAAAGTCTAGCCCTAACATACTGTAAAATCCTAGATAAGGGTTTCCAAATAGTTTCTACTTAGTTTTCAAATGGAAACTGGAAAGCAGTGTTTAACACTCAGAAAATTTGTGAAAAGTGTGAGACAATAAACCACATTTGAAATGCCAATCTAAACAGAAAATATAAGCTACTTGTACTGCATGCCCCCATAGTGCTCCACAACAGCTTAAGTGTGTGTGTGCAGAGTGTTTTCCTTGTGATTTGAGATATTTTGTCAGAGTATGAAGATGTTCCAGATCTCCTAAAGCTGGAGTTGTTTACTGTGGCCCCCAGCTCAGCTGTGGCAATGGATTGCACAAACTCCCTGACTTTGCCTTGTTTTTCTGGGTTAATTTTTGGCTCATGTAATTTGTTTACATGGGCACATAAAAGTTGGGCTCATTGCCAGTCTCACGAGAGGCTCTCCTTGGAAATTATCTAGAACAATTGTTGTTGCCCCAAGAAGTTCATGCTGGAAGCCCAGCCACAGAGCAGGAAGGCTCTGAAGCCATTTCTGATGTCCATATTCAAAGATTCCCAAGGGACTGGCTCTGCTGGGTCAGGCAGATGGTCCATGACAAATGACAGAGCAAAAGCTACAGTGTTCCTCAGGGCTTCTCATTCTTTTCATTTCAACTGAGCTGCTTAGTCTTGCTCTCTGCTTTCTCCTCACTGCCTGTAACTTTGGGTCAAATGAGAATTTCTGCAGCACAGCTCCTGTTCATTTTATATTGCTGGAATGGACTCTCATGCCTCGTGGTGCTGTGTGTTTTGCCTAAAAGGTATACCTCTGCACAGACTGAGAAAAAAAAATTGGCAGTGCCTGTCAAGGAAGTTGCTGTCTCAAAGACACAGCCCTCAGCACAATGTTTTGGGAGAAACTAGTCATCCTTCAAGTCCACTGGTGTGATGCTGCTTTTACTGAGCTGAATATGAATATGAAGCTGAATACCTGCCAGTGGAATTGCAATCATTAAGGGGAGAAAAAATAATGAACTCTAATTTTCAATTTACTGATTAGGATGTTTGTTTATGTTCTGCCTCTAAGGCATCTTGTAACAGCAAACCATCATATTTTAGTTCTCACAAAGCTCTGCAGTACAGAACAAAGATGAAGTGTTTACAATTTTTTCTTAATGAAAAATAATATCATTACATTAACTTTCACTTTGAATGTATTGAAATATCTATTACAAATTAAATAAAAAACCTTCTCATTTTAGTGTAGGCATGCATATACATGTAAATGTGTATATCAGAATTTCAACCTGACTTGTATATATACTTATGTATATACACATCTATATTTTCATGAGATGTATGTATACGTGTGATTATGTATTTTCACACTCATTCCCTCTCTTTTTTTTTTTCTCAGTATTTAATGCCATATTCAAAATAAATTAATTCATTCAACGAGGACTAATGTTTCAAAAATATTCATCATGCTAGGAGCTGAATTTTCCTTAAAATGTAACATTTATACTTGACAAAATGATTAAAATTAAACATTTTACTTTTTTAAGAGGTTTAAATATAGAAAATGAAACAAGCATTGTGCTTTTTCACTCCACCATTATGCAATTGATAGTTGTGTGTGACTAGAAATTCTTGTTTTTTTTTCTTTTACAGAAATTGGATCAAGAGAAAAAAACCTAAAGTTTCCCAGTTTTCCCATGTAGCAGTATCTCATTCTTTTTAGTACAGGGAAATAATCCTTGAGGACTTGTAAAAAGTGCAAATATATGGATTGTGGTTTTGTTTTGTTTTGTTTTGTTTTGTTTTGTTTTGGTTTTGGTTTTGGTTTTGGTTTTGCTTGATTTGGTTTGGTTTGGTTTTAGTTTTGGAGTAGTTTTTTTGTTTTTGTTTTTGTTTTTGTTTTTGTTTTTTTTTTTTTTGAGAACTGCTTCCTGGAGAAAATAATAATGCAGTTCAGTGATGCTAGAGATTTTATGGGTACCATGTATGAAACAAGAGAGACTGATCCTAAGGAAATAGAACTGGCATTCCTGAGCTTTAGCTATGGGATAAACCTTTGATCCCAAAAGAACAGCTGGCCATGTTAGTGCATAGAGCAAAATTAACTTTGGGCAACAGAAACTAGTTACTTCAAAATGATTTGAAGGATTGAAAAATACAGAGTCTGCCTAAATCTTCTGTGGAGCTGAAGCAATTTGGACTTAAGGAACTTAAGGAACAAGAAGCTGGAATAATGGACAGCAGGATAATGGACAAGTCATCTCCAACCCCTGAGAAAAATAGTCCCTCTCATACCTAGAGACACTAATTGTAAGTACATCCATGCATGCATAGTTTTACTGGAAAATGGTCAAATGTAGCATTTATGGGCTTTTGATTTAATAGCTAAAGCAGGTGCCTAATAATGATGAGAGTATGAATTTGTGCTTGGTGCATAGATGTCATCCTCTTGCATCAATAATCTTTAATGGACACATATAAGAAGATAACCAACATGAGTATAGTTCATAATGCCCAGACATCTGTATATAAACAGTACTGACATAATGTCCATTGCTAAGTTTACAAAACCAGAGACATCAGGACCAGCCTGTCTGATGGGCTTTGGACACATATGCAAACTTCTATATTTATCTGAACCCAACCCTTTTAGTTTTGACTGTTGCCAAGAAGAGCATTGATCCATATCTTATTTCAAAGTGGAACCACAATAAACATTCAACTGAAAATTAATAAAGTTTGTTAAGCCATCAGTTGCTCTCCAGCAACACTGAAGAATTTCTGAACTGGCGTTTATTGAAATGCAAATCACTGATCCTAAGTCCCACAGCCTTCATAACTATCATTTAAAAATTAATTGCACAGACCAAATCATCTCAGTGCTTGAGTATCTGCCAGTTGAGAGTTCTTTAACTTCTGGTATTGATAAATTGCTCCAGTCTCTTCCTGTAACACATTCTGTGCTGACTGCAGACAGTAAAGAGGAATTAACTGGTTTCAGGGGAATAAGTTTCCTTGTCTTACTGCATATGTTCACTCATAATATAAGGCATGGAGCAACAGCAAACCAACAGGTTGCACTGCCCATGACTTTTTCCAATACTGAACTGCTTATGTTATTACAGCCTGAGGCAGTTATGGGTTTCCCTTGTGGTTTACTGTGGAAGAAAGCAGGTTCAGGACAGCTCAAATAAATTCCTCATTTTTCGTGTCACTGTAGAGGGCAGAAAACAGACATAACACACTTTGTTGTGGCCAGCCCTCGTCTCCATTTCCAGTGTCCTCCTCTTATACAAACTCCTCACCATCAGCTGAGACTGAGAGGGAGCCTAATCTCTTCATTTAAGTTTTCACTGCTTGGAAAGGCCCTCAAAAGAAGTGAGCCAATCCTTACACCTTATACATTTTTGTCTTCTGTGAGAAGAATAAAGGCAGTTTTATACTAGTTAAATATGAACCTGGCTTGTATATATATTTTCCTACCTTAATCTGGCTGCTGACTGCACGTTCTCCTAAATCTCAGTTTCCTGTATTGTTGGAAGCCTCTCCTGGTGCCTTTGGGACATTCCTTTCATCTTAACTTCTCTAGTTTTATTCTATTTAACGTTTCTCCTCTTGACTAGCAAACATCCTCGTGACAGATGAGTGAAGGAAGTGTCATGTTAAACTAAATGATGCCACTGCAGCACCAAAAACACCACAGCCCATTACAGGAGAGACCAAAAGCCCCGTAGGGAATCCTGAGACTAGGAGTCTGTAGTGTCCGTGTGTTGATGGCTTTCTCTTAAGTTATTGAAAAAAGAATATATAATATTATGACTCTGACAAATAGAATGTCCATTATGTTCAGGGACTCTGCATGGATTATGTTTTAGGTCTCTTTAAAGAAATCACAGTGCATTTCTAGCTGATTTGGAATTGTAATATTTTTGTTTAGGTTTGTTGGTTTAGTTTTTTGGTGTTTTTTTTCCATAGTTTTCCACAAGAAGTAAAAGTTCTAATAAGACACATCGTGCACTGACTAATTATTTTGAACAAACATATCATCAGAGTCTAATTATAATCCAAGTTGGCCAGGCTTACATTTTATGTTTTTCTTTACTTCATATATAAGTTGCTAGCTAAAAGCAAATAAAATGTTATCACCCTTATCATTACCATCATTAGGAGTTTTGCTCATTGTTTACATCTACGGGCTCTATTCTCACATTGCAGTTCCACTACAGCAAAGGTACAATAGGGAAAAATAGGCAGTCCTGCCTCAAATAGTTTAGATAATTAATTTAATGGGTAGCAGCCTGACAGGCAAATACAAGAAAATTACAAGATAACGTTTATGGAACAAGAATGTCGTTATAGCCTCCAAGTAAAGATTCAATTCGGTTTTCAGTAAAAGCTGTAATGAAATGTATTCATTTCTTTCGTTAGAAGCATAATCAAACTTAAATCTAAATTTTCAAATGGGCTACTAATTTTGACTGCTTTAATTCCAGGTAAAGCCCATTTAAATGAGCCAACTTTTAAACACATGGGAATACAGGCTATGTATAAAAATAGATATTTTGAATTACTAATAATTTTTCAAAATTCAGGCCATGCTTGTTAATGAAAATCAAATCACTTAATTTTAAAAGGAAGATTTAACTATCCAGAAAGTTTTAAGTGAGTCCACTAAAGAGTTTAAATGAGTTCAAAATTATTCCTTTGGGATATTTTATGGAGAACTCAATCTCTCTCCTGCTTTTCTCACAAATGAGTTTACCTTAATATTGGTCATTTTGAGTATATATCAGATGCTTTAGTTGTTGTATCTTGCATCTTAATAAAACAACAGCAACAATAACAATGAAACTTTAATTCAAGCTAGTTTGTTATAATTTTCTTTATTGGTGATCTCATTTATGCTAGAAATGTTAATGAAAACATGCTTATCTTTTGCAGCATGCAGATGATTCTGTTTAAACTTTGGTCCCCAAAATGGAGAATTTTATTCCTGGTTAAAATGGGAAGTGAAGGGCTTGCCACTTCTCCAGAGTAACAAATCACTCAAAATCTAGGATATAAGTCAGAACTCTTCCACAGTTCACTCTTCATTTTGAGAATCTGATAGATTTCATCCAAATATGAAGCTGTTTTGTTTCCTCCCCAACCAGCTCTGTGCTAGTCACAGTCTCCACATTTTTCTGTGAACCTTCCTTGTCCTGCACAGAACTGCTGCTCCCTTGGTCTCTCCACTGAGTGTAGTTAATCTGAAAAATTTAATTCCTAGTGATGCAAGATGAATATTTAAGCAGTCATCTTACAACAAGGAACCACAGAACCATTAAGGGATCATCAAGTGCAGTTATTAACTTTGCACTGCCAGCACCATCACCAAACCATGTCCCTAAGCATGAAGAAGGTCTTTGTGTGTGATAGATAGGGTTTTTTTTTTGTTTGTTTTTGTTTTTTGGTTGGTTTTTTTTTACCTGAGGGAACAAAGCAAAACAAAACAAAACAGAACAAAACAAAACAGTAGAGACTCATGTTACTGTACAGGTAATTTTCTAACATGAAACCAAAGAGTCAGGCACAGATATCTTGGAGAGCTATACAAGTCTCCTGCTATGAGTTAAGATTTCTTTATTGACAGCAGTTAGTGGCCTTGGTTCCTTTGTAACAGACAAGGACTTCTTGTGAAACACCCCATAAAGTCTCCAATTGTACCCAAAGAGCATTGCACCTGGTTTCAGTTCAGCAAGGTGTTTCTGTCAGTGGTTTTTCTTGCTCTCAAGAGTCATTGTGCTAGGTCTCAGCACATGTGCAGAAAAGATGTGACAAGATTGCAGTGGATTTTTTATTTTTCTTTCCTGGTCTGTTGGTCAGTGGAGTACTAATGGACACTGGTGCAAGGAAAAGGATGACAAATCTTAGGATGTGTTGGCCAGGCAGAATTGTGTCACTATACAGACAACTTGTGGCTTGATATAAGACATTTAATCTCTCTGTAGTTAAACTACAACTGTAAAATGGATGTTAAGGCACTGCTATGGCAGGAGCTGTTGTGAGAGGGAAAGGGTGTATAATTAATAGATGACTAAAGGCAGGATGGCAAAATTCATCTGATGGTGGAGAGGTTCATAATGAATTTCTGACCTGGGGGACAAACATCAGTGGTACTTCATTACTTCAGCACTGGGATGAAGAAAAGATCCTGTATCATTAAGCAGCTGGGAAGGAAGTGTAAATTGGAGAAAAGAGGGAGGTGGAGAATTTTCTTTTTCACTGAAGGGAAGTGGCCACACTCTGGAGGTAAAGGGACTCAAGCAAAAGTCTCCTTTAAAGGCAAGTTAAAACCACAGTTTAATCTATTTTCTTTACCTTTCTTTCAGGATCCTTGACACTATGTATAGTAAAATCTGTTTCACTCATCTGATCATTTTATCTTCCCTTTCTGGTCATCATTTGAATGAAAAATTTCATATGATCTCTCTTCAGAAAGCTCATCTAGGTGTCCCTAAACTTTGTGTTCAAAGAGGCTTACCTGTCCAGTCTTATCCATATTCTCCTTTTGTAATTGTCTCTAATTTAGAGGGACCCTAATAATGAATTTGTTTACTTTCCATTGCAAAGGTCTCCATCACCATTGTATAATTGAAACTTTTTTTGTGGTCTTGAGACTTACAGGTTAAGAAGCCTTTCTCAGCTTTCTGATTCAGAACTAAACAAATGTTGTTTCTAAGCACACCTAATGTTCTCTGTCTTCCTGTAAATGATAAACTTTCAAAAATAGAATGGCAATCTGTGTCAAATTAATTTGCTAGCTACCAATCAATTGTTTAAAAACATGGTTAAAAAAATTCTTCTCTACTTAGGAAAAAAAAAAAATACAAACACAAGAAAATTGCCCACTGCTGTTTAATATGCAAGAATAAGTCAGCAGCAAGCAGCCCAAGATTAATCAAAGCATTTATTTGAAATAGGCAGTGTTTAATATGGCTTTTATTTACAACTCACATATATGGTCTCTGTCTTCTGTCTCTTTAGTTGCCCTTCAGAAAATAGGTAGGTTGTTGTTTTAAAACAAAAATTCTGAAGAGTGTATCAGATGAATACACACATTTTCAGCATAGGTTCTGCTTTCTCCAAATAGGGCTATCTACTAGATACCAGAAAATCCCATGAGGAAAAAAAAAAAAAAGTGAGCATTTCAGGTTAGCAGAACACAATATTTACCTCAGAGAAAACAGAGATTTTTAGCCACCAGTCTTGCATAATTTAGGTGCTTTCCTAAGTTCAGTATTCTGCTTTGTAAAATAGGTGTTTTTCAGAGTGGTACAATCCCGAGGGCTTAAGGATGATGGCAGACTCATGGGCACAGCACTGGAGCTGATTTTAAATAGTGACAAATGTCATCCCCCAGCATTTTTTTACTTTTAAACAACTTTATTCTTTTTATTTTTTTATTTTTAATATTTTGTAGATTTTTAGTTGCACTCACAAACTGGATTGCACATAGAAGTGTACAGATATTTCTTCCTTGGAGCCATGGAAAAGACAGAATGGTGAATTTTATCCTGAGGTCTCAGGTATATGAAGTTCTGGTTCATCCCCTGGCAGAACACAAATATTATACAGGGGTAAACCAGCATTAGTTCTAAGAAATGCAATAACACTCCAGCTATGGCCTTTTTTTGGTTATTCCTCCTGTTAACCTCTGTAGGAAGTAATTACCCACATCATTACTGAAACTAGTTTTAAGGCATCACTTCAGGAGGATAAAGCAACTTTTCAAATTATTCCTCTACTGAAATGAGAAAATGGAATAGTTCCAGGCAAAAAAAAAAAAAAAAAAAAAAAAAAAAAAAAAAAAAAAAAAAAAAAAAGAATTGTAAGGCGAATGAGGAAGGATATCAGCAAGATAATTTGGTAGAAGGTATAATGGTAGCAGTATTATTCCTTTTCCTTTTAGTAACTTTTGGTTTTAATTGAAAGATTAGATTAACATCTGTCACTAATCCCAGTCTCCTCCTGTCAAATTTACCATGTAATATCCTTTCATAGTCAACATTGCCGAGCATCTTTTATCAGTCCTGCTTTATATGTTTGTTCCTGCTATATTTGTATTATTGTGGAACCTCCACAGATTTCCATAGTGTTCTTTTGTCCTTTTGAAAATACTACCTTGTTGAAAATTTCTTTTATCTCATTCCAAATATGTGAATGGAAAGAAACAACTGCAAATGGTTGTTGTATAAGTTAAGCTGCTAAATAAATTATACAGAAAAATTAAAAGCTGCAAGTATGCAGTATTATGCATATTTTATTATTTCCTCCTTACAATGTTGTTTAAAAATACATAACCTCTTGATGTATGTATATTTCCTTGAGGAAGGTGCTCTTTAGCTCTGAGGCAGGATAAGTAGCATGTGATGTGGCAGCTGTAACATAACAGCATATTTTCCCATAAAAAGCAGAGTAAATGGGCACATAAATTCCATATAAACTGTCAGCATGTCAGCTATGCTAACACTGGGTAAGCTACTGCCCTTGAGCCTCACAAACTTATGCACCATCATTTTTCAAACGATTCACTTCAAGAAGTGGTACAGCTCCTGTGGAAGCAACCACCCTTCCCTTGGCCACCTCAGCTGACTTCTGCTCCTGTGCAAGACACAGAAAGGGATGAAACCTTTGTCTGGTACAGGTCATGTTTTCTCTGAAACTCTGCAGGGAGTTTAACTATATTTTCTGATAGATTATCCCAGCCCGGGTTTCACCTCATCTGGTTTAAGGTATCAGCAGAGCTGTGCATTTGAGCAAGTCACCCCAGGCTCTGCAATCCCTGGTGGCAGTCAGGGTGCTGAGCTCTTCCAGGGAGCAATTCATCTGATCCACTTCAGCTGATGTGCACGACACCTCAGCAGAGCCCAGGGGATTCAACAACCAACAGCTGCATCATGAGTGTCTAAGATAGAGGGCATGAATCAACTCCTGAATATCTCCAGACCTCTAAAATAACTGTTCTGCTAAATTGTTTGTTTGTTTGTTAGTTTGTTTGTTTGTTTTTTTGCTAAGATTGATGTCTGACTACCCTACATCTTTGGATGGATGGATGTAAGTCAAATTATCTCATACACTTGGCTCATCTCAGCAGTCCCAGCTAAGCCACCCAACTCAGCTTTCCTGATTATGGCAAGGAAATATTCAGGCTGATTGTGTCTCCCCACCTACAGTGAACTGTGGAATATGGAAAAGCTGTAGAAAAAATGAATTATGATACAATTTTGATGAATTTCATGCAACATTCAAATGCAAATATATTCCAAATACCACACATATGTCAGGAAAAAGATGGCAACTGTGCATGTGTTGGAAACTTTCAAGGGCAAAAACTTTGTAATCATATCAAAAAGTTTTTAATTTTTTCCAGTTCATTATTTGTACTAGTTATTTCAAAAAACTATTCCTAAGACAAGGGAAAAAACCATGCTGATAATTTTATAATGAAAATTTCTATATATTAGAAATTCTTTCTTGAATGAAACATAGTAATTTACAGCTAAAGAAAGAAGACAGGAAGATGCATCCCTTTGACAAATTTGAAAAAGCCTTTTTTTCCCCTTCATACTTTTCAAATGTATTTTAGGACAGGAAAGCCATCACCCAGAAAACTTACATAGGAATATTTACTGACCACCTTAGATTCCTTCACATGTTCTGGAGTGTGACACAATGGTCATGAAAGACAAGCAATGTCAGCTTAAGGCAGTTAAAATTGTTGCATCAACAAAGAAAATGAAACTCTCCCACAGTCACCCTTCCTCTTCAAGGTCAAGCTTTCTCTGTCGACCTCTTGAAACATGCACACAACTAAATTATACAGGCATATCATTGTTATCATAAATACATTATGTAAGCCTATTTTCATAGTTAATGTAAGAGGGTCAGAGAAAATTTTTACTTGATAAGGCGGGTCAGTAACCTGAAAATGTTGAAGAACACTGCTTTAGATAGATGGACAAGGAAAGTCTTTATGACCTGATTTCCATGAACTTTAGCTGAGTTTCAAGTGCTGAGGAGGTATTTTAGTCCACAGTAGAAAGCAAGCCAATCTGAAGATGTTTCCTAGATTGCTGTCAATGAGCTGCTCAGCATTTCTCCATGTCATCTTTTCCATGTGACTCAGGTATCCAAAAATATTTCACTTTTAATTTGAATCCTTCAAGGAAGCATTGTGAATTGCTATTATCAAGTAATGAAGCAAGAAGTTTGAAGGTTTAATAAAATCAAGAAAATTTATCTGATGGCTTGACTAAAAATGATCTTTCTGATTTAATTTAGCTGAAATAGAGAACAAAGGATATGATTTGTGTCTGAGTTAGGTACATTCTGCTTGTTCATTTTATATGGCTTATTGTGCAACAGATCTGGTCTTTGGTAAAGGATTTTAGGCAGTGCTACAATGAAATAAAGTAGTGCAGTGAGTAACAAGAAGCCAAAATCATCAGAGTGAATGTCTACAATTTTAAAATATCCTCTATCTTAAGTCTACCCATTAACAGTTATTTAAGTAAGTGTCCTTATTACAATTATCTTTCAATTTTAAAAGTACTTTATATTTGGTTATAATAAGAGTTTTGTCTTCTTAGTTTTTGTTAGTTTTTGATTTTTTTTTGCTTGTTAATTTTTTTTTTGTTTGAAACCTCCTAAATTCCTAGCTACACACTAACATTTGAATGCTCAAATCAACTCTTTTTATAATCAAAAACATAAAAGAAGAAACTGTGTTTATTGGCTCCAAAAATACAAATGTGTATTAATGTGAATATCACATAAACTCAAAAACTCACATTTCAGACCCTTGTAATCATGTTCTGAGAAGTAAACCAAATGTATGACCATAAAGTTGGCCTATGGAAGGATAAAAAAGAAAGATAAATATAGTCGTTATATTTCATTGTGCTTTCTTGGCATCCAACAAAACATTACACATCAACAATTATGCTAATTAAAACCAGAGAGAATCACAAGTTATGACAAAAAGATGGTAGTCACTTTTGATACTCTTACTAGGATTGAACTGAGATTTATCTCATGTTCTGGCACAGGGATGATTTGATCTCACACCCTACAAATGGATCTACTAAAAGACAAAGAATTTCTGACAGCTGGGTAGATTTCCAGTAAACCTCAAGCATCTTCATGCCCTTAGGTTGGGTGGCTTGGGTAGTAACCCTCATAAGAATTCTTTAATCTGTTTGCAGGTTGGTTTTTATATATCTTATGAAGCGCATACAAACATTAAGAAAGGAAATAGAATAAAAGAAAAGATAATATATTACCATAAAAAGTTATATTTGTTTTTTTATTTTTTCTTAAAGCTGAGGAGGAGATTTTATTTTAGCACGTGTTTTAGGATTTATACAAACTTTTGATCAATGTATATATGCTGTTTCTACAGCTAAGCCTCAAGCTGTGATCCCATCAGATCTCCTGGGGCACTTCCAGCTGTGATCCTGTCAGATCCCATAAGCTAAATAGGTTGGGCCAACTCAAGCTGTGATGCTGTCAGATTTCATCAGCTAAGCAGGTTTGGGATGAGTCAGTGCTTGAACAGGAGACTTGTAATGAACAGGTTGGTTTCAAAGGACGTGGTGGCTGCGACAGCTCCACAAAGGTGGGAGAAGTTCCTTTTCCTCCATTGATCTCAGGCAGGAACTCTGCACTCCCAAAACCTCACACTGCTAAAAATGCTTAGGAAAAGGGGGCATGAAACTGAGGCACTTCCCCAGATCCCAGCATAGATATACAGACTGGAAAAGAGATTTTTTGGTTGTTTTTTTTTTGTTTGTTTGGTTTTTGTTTTGTTTTGTTTTGTTTTTTTTCTCTTGGTTTATTTTTTTGTTTGTGTTTGTTTTGTTTTGGTTCTTGGTTTTGGTTTTTTTGGTGTTTATTTGGGGGGGGGGGGGGTTTGTTGCTTTTTGTTTGTGGGTTTTGTTTTTGCGCCTATAATATGTATTTCCCAGAAGGAAATCAGGAGAGAAATATATGACACTGGAATGGGTGAGTGTGGTCCAAATCTTTTTGGACAGTTATGTGTATGCTGTTTTCACTTTGGAAACCACCCGTGCTGACAAGAATTTGCAAGACTCAAGTAGCTTGCAAGTCTCAGGTAGCTTCCACTGCAATGTGTTAGGATAAGACTTCTGAACGATCAGCTTTCCTTTCTCCTTAATAAAGAAACCTGCATATCTTGCTGGTGATATTATTCCCTGCAGAAGGCTTCAGAAGCTTATTTAAAGTTTAAGTTTGCATTAAACCAATGTAGTGGAGTAAACTAAATAGGTGATGTTTACAAGGTTTCATCTGTAAACCACCTTTCTTAATTTATTTTGTAATTAATTCTCCCTCATTCCATTGTGAAACCAAAGCAAAAACACAACGAGAGTTGTGAAAAAAAAAAAAATTAAAAAGATATCAGCTCTTTAAGAAAAGGAAACTATGTTTTGAAGTTGTATCCATTTTTCAAGGTTGATATTGGATTTTTTTGTGTGTTTTTATTTGTGGCCTTTTCAAAAGATATCTGTAACAAAACAATGTCTGTATTAAATCTTCATTAAATTGATAAGGCAAGATATGTGTTGTGAAAATGAACTTGATAAAAAGAAGGACAAAATTTCAAAGGAAACATTAACTAAAATAAAACATTACAACAATAATGATGCAAAATTTTTCACTACATATTTCTTCACATTTCTTCACCTCACATTTGAAGTAAAATAAAAGGTATTTTTAATGAGGAAAACTGCTATTGTGGAGTATTTTACGAGCAGATTTTAGGAACAAGATCTTTTGCTGAAATGATAAGGTGTTATCTAAAAGACAGGAATTGTCTTTCTGCAGAATAAAACTTGAGAGATTCTGCTGTCTTAATAGAATAAAAGGCAAAGATCTCCAAAGAAGTACAAAGGGTGCATTCAGTCAGCTCCTTCTTCCTTTGCTTGTAAGGAATTGTGGCACAGAATATGTTTTTTTTCAGAGTTTTTCAGGAAGTCTGGTCCTGATTTAAAACTCACAACTGTTGTGTGATGATCAGCTGATGGTGTTTCCCAGAGTAATTTAAAAATTAACCTTTAGTAGTACAGGGATGAGACTCACCTCACCATACTAGCCTGGCCAGGTCTAGCAAAGTGAAAATCTGCAGCCAGCTGGGACTCTGAGAGGAGTCAGAGGACAGGAAGAGGAAACCCAGGAATCACTTTTCTTGACAGCTTTTCACATAGGCACACCAAAACTTCAATTTTCTTTCTGTTGACTTAAAAGGGAGAACTGGGACACTGATGGGGATATCCATGCAGATATCTCTATTAGTCAGACAAATGCAGCCTATGTTTGCCCAGAAAATATACAACGCAATATTGGACTAATTTTTCCCTTTTATTTGGCTAAATTCAAGAAGTGTTATTTCTCCTCAACACAAGAATTAATCAACAAAGGGAAAGCACACTTTATTTGCTGTAAAATATCTGAGATGTGGTTTTAAAGGGTTAGGTCCTGACCATTTTGCTTCTCCTCCTGAATCCCTACAAGCTAAAAGACAACAAGCTTTACAGTTCATATGGTCTCAGCCACCATCCAGGTTGGAATGAAAAGATATGGATATGTCCTGGCTGTGCCTCCAGTTGCCTGCACAATCATACTGCTCCTAGCACCCCAGTGAGACTTTCTTCATCTTCTCTGTGTCACCCTGACAGTCACACAGAGTAGAAACTGCTGAGTTTTTTATCATTGTCTGGGCTTTGACATGATTGCTAGGTTGTGGTTTGGTTATCCAGGAACATGCAAACTCAGCATGGCAGTCTGTGCTCCAACCCAACTTGCACAGAGGACTGGGAGAAGCTTCTCTGCCCTGGGCCTCAGGGCTGATAAAATTTTCTGCTTGCTTGTCTCTGCTTAGAGGCACAAGGATGTTTTCCCCTCCTCCCTCACCACCCCCTCCTACCTTCTTTTTTTTTTTTTTTTTCTTGGATCCTTAGAAATTCCCATTTGAAATGCTAAGCTGTAGATGAAGGTTCTGATGTTTGTGTCAAGATTAGTATGGTGGGTGGGAGAGAGAGGGAGATGTTTTCTTCAGGAGCAAAGCCCTCAGTGCAAGAGAGTACATCAATAGAGATGAGGGGAATCTAAAGCATAGAGGTTGGCTTTTTAAAGGGCTGAAGTTAGAAAAAGTGCTCTTTGTGAAACTGGTCACAAAGAGAGCAAAGTGTCCGCACCAGAAACGCTGAGTGACCTTTTCAAAGTGTTAGGCACTGTTTATTTTCATTGAATTAAGTGTGTATGTGCATGTGAGTGTGTTGTGTGCTGAGCAACTGACAGATGCTGCAATTTTTTTCCTAAACTCATTGAGTCTCTACTAATTAGAAATGGGATGGAGCTTCATAATTCACAGTTAAGTTCTTAATTTTGAAATACTTCACGAGCCAAAATGGACACAAGTAGGCAACACTTCCCCCTTAAATCTGTTACCAAGCACATTCTGGAGGACATTTCTTGGCTTAATTCAGCACTTCATTCACATTTCAATATACCTCTTCATATAGAATTCACTTCAACCACCTCTGTATTGATTGGAGGGACAAAACAGCAGAGCAGGAGCAACCCAGAAGATTCCTGGAATGGGCTGAGGGCAGGTTCCTCCTCAGGGATGGAGGAATAGCAACAAGGAGGGTTGTTGTGCTGAAACTTGGGCTCAACATCAAGCAGGAGGTTGTGGAGAATGTGAAGCAACAATGACACATTTCCTGCCCTGGGCTTCAGGAAAGAAGACCTGGGTCTGTTCAAGGAGCTACTTGGTGGAGTGCCATGGGAAATGGCCCTGGAGGCAAAAGAGGCCCAAGAAAGTTGGTTAAATATCAAGGATTATCTCAAAACTCAACAGAGATGTGTCCCAACAGAGAGAAATCAGGCAAAACCACCGGAAATCCTGCATGGATGATGGGGTGATTGAACAAGACTTCAAAGTGAAAAAGGGTAGATTTAAATTAAGATATATGGGAGAAATTTATTTGGAGGATAGAGAAACATTGGAGCATGTTGTCCATAAAAGTTGTGGCTTCCCTATCCCCACAAATGTTCAGGACAGGCTGGATGAAGCTCTGAAAAACCTGGTCTGGGGCAGGTGTCCCTATCCATGGTGGGGTGGTGGAATGAGGTGAACTTTAAAGATTTTAAATTTCTTCCAACCCAAACCATTCCAGGCTTGTACAACTCAGCCCTGTGTCTGTGGTGTTATGTAATAGAAAATGTGAAAATAAAACCACATCTTTACTAGTAAATTATACACACTCAGAACTGGGTTTGGATACAGAGCCAGCTGGCGTGGATCAGCCCAGCTCCTTACTGGGAAGTTCTGGGTGGCCACATCCAAAATGCCAATTGAGAGTCATCCTTGGCCCATGTTGTCTCCTGAACTGCTCCCAGAAAATGTCTGGGGGAGTGCTGGCTACCAGATGCCAAAATTGTTCTAGGGACAAGTTTAACAATTTAACTTTATAGGCAATTGTATTCCAGAGCAGAGGAATATTTTCTGGCACTGATTAACATAGAAGTACAAGTACATCATTAAATCCTTTGGACTGTGCTGTTCTTAATTTGGTCAAAAACCAAAAGAAGAAGAAGGTCTTATTGTGTTACACTCTGAGGAATATCTCTTTGGCTTTATCCTCAGATTAGCCTAAAGACTGTGTTCACTCTTTTGGCTGACAGCTCCAGGTGATAGGAAAATTATCCTTCATGTGCCTCTTACATGCTTCTCTGTAAACAAATCTTTAGGTTTGGAAGGAAAAGACTATATAGCTTATAAACACAAGTCAAAGGCAGCTGTGCATTTGTGAGCCTTTATATATAGCTAAAATATATATTAATATTCCCTTGACCTGATTTTATGTGCAGGCAAAACTACTTTACATTTGCTTTCATATATTGCAGAAAAAAAATTGGATTAAATGGATTAATCTTTGCATCAGGGTGTATTTTGATTTTGAACTTGTTGTAGGAGCAAAGAAAATGCCATATTATGGTCATTCAACCCGGATGTGGATGAATAAATTGATGGATAAATGGGGAGAAAGAAATTCCAAAGTATGGATTTTATTTTCTGCTTAATAATTTTATTTCAGGAGGTAAGACATTAATTTCATTTTATCTTTGGTAATTTTTTCAACTATTTTTGTTGTTTTAGAAGCCTTCTTCCTTCATCAAATGAGAACTGTTTCAACTGAAGATATTTCAAAATACACATACAAAAAAATTACTTATGTTGTCTTATAACGAGTCATACAGGATAAATGGTGTATAAAACAAAAATTTGCTTAGAGTAACTGCAGAAGCAGTGAGGAAGATTTCAAGATTGAAGGTATCCCTTCTAATTATAGGGGGGTTGAATTTGATGCCTTTTAGTAGGCTCTTCCAATCCAAATTGTCCTATGATTCTGTGATTCCATCAGTGACCTGAGTAGCTGAATAATTCCACTCATGGTTCTTAGACACATCCCCAAAACCTTGCTCTGCAATGGGCTTTAGGTGTAGGCACTCATAGATTGGGTTATATGAATATTTTCAGAAGTCTCAGCATCTATTTAAATATTAAGTATTCATCTAAAAAACAATTGTATTTCTAAAAACGTTAACTTGTTAAATGCTTTTTAAGAGGCAAGCTTTTATTTTATTAATTTTTTTTTAAATTTCTCTGTATCTTGGATCTGAGTTGATTTGATATCCAGCAATAAATCCACTGCAAAAGTGTTAGAATCACACTGAGAATGATATTTGGAGCTACACTTCTGAAACAAGTGAATAATTTCTATTGATCATTCTGGAAAACAAAATCCATAGATGTCAGGCATTCCCACATATCTTGGAAATCTAGGCAGCTGTCTTTTATGGTGAGGCACAAATTTTTACTGCTGTTGCTGGTGAAATGCCAAGTTTGGAAGAAAGTTTGTACCCTTCTTATCCCCTTCTCCTCACCCTAAAGATACAGAAAAGCCACACTGAGTCCATTTTAACTCATAATTGAAATCTTTCTCTCTCTAAACAGAAGCACCCCTTAAAATAAAATGAAATAAAATGCCACATAAAATGCTATTTCTACTACAATATAAAATGTGCTTTCACTCAGGCTCTCTGTAACATTATCTCTAACTGCAGTGTAACTAAAAACTAATAACCTCATTTTTAATTAGCTGGGTTTGTGGCATTTTGCACCCATCTCATAGTTGTTCTTTCTGCAGTGTATGTCATTATTAACTCTGGATGTCTTCAAGGAGATCTTAAATATACTTTGCTTGCTCTCTTCTTTTTTACTTTCTGAAAATTGTTCTCAAAACCCTCATATTCATTAAAAAGAGAAAAAAAGCAACATTTTAACAGTGATCTTAAGCACAGTGTGAGTGATTTTGATTTTATGTAGCTATTCTCTTTGTTCTTCCATTATCTGAATTCTTTCCTCTTCTTTTAGTCAATGGAGTGGGAATATATTCTTATAAAATATTATGGTGTTTCAGTCTGACTGCCCTAAAAATCATTAAGGTGTGAATTTAGAAAGGAAGACCACAAATATTGTGCATTGGTTCCTTTGATGTCAAAATAGTACTGAGTAATTACAGAGGGTACATAATATGTTGTGGCTTTCAGTTCTTTTAGAGACATTACTTATACTGAGGGCTGATATAAAAGGACACTTTTATATAAAAGCATTCACTGTGCAGCAGTGGTGTAAACAGGAAGCTCTCTCAGTTTACAGCCCTTCATCTCAGCTGTCAGAGAAGACAAGACACCCTGTACACATTTAGAAAATCTTGTAAACTATTGAAAATCTGACCTGAAGATACCCTAAACCCAGATGGGTCACACTGCTGACCCACGCTGTGTCCAGCTGTTATCACCCCTCAGATCTCTTGGGGCTCAACAGGGCTGTGGGGGGAAGCCTGGGTGCTCCATGGTCAAGCCATGGAGGGCAGAATTCCCTGTCCACAGCCCAAGTTCTGGAATTAGCTGGTTTGTAAGCATTCCTTCCAACCTTTTCATTATATGATTCCATAATTCTAAGAATAAAAAAGATAATGGTGTGCACATACTGACTTGTGACACAGGGATAAAATATGTATTTTTTTGGTCATATTTAGATAATTTGAATTATTTCCAACTGAAATTATTCCTTCTTTTTGACAAAAGATGAAGATATTTTTAAATGCATATAAGGAGGGCCGCTCACACCCCTGCTTCTTTAGAAAGCCTTTGTTGGTGATCAGTTAAATTTCTTTGCATCTTCAGCCTGCAGTTATCTACATCAAGAATCACCTAATTGCTTAGATTAGAAAAGACTTCTAAAATCAAGTCCAACCATTAACCCAACACTGTCAAGCCCACCACTAATCCATGCCTCCAAGTGACACATCTACATGGCTTTCAAGTTCCTCCAGTGATGGGGACACCAACACTGCCCTAGGCAGGCTGTTATGCCTTGCCAACTCTTATAGTGGATAAAATTCTCCTATTATCCAATTTAAACCTCCCCTGGCCCAGCCGTTCCCTCTCCTCCTGTCCCTGTTCCCTGGGATAAGATCCCAAATCCCCCCGGCTGTCCCCTCCTGTCAGGAGCTGTGCAGAGCCACAAGGTCCCCCCTGAGCCTCCTTTTCTCCAGGCTGAGCCCCTTCCCAGCTCCCTCAGCTGCTCTGGATGCTCCAGACTCTCCCCCAGCTCCATTCCCTTCTCTGGACACGCTCCAGCCCCTCAGTGACCCAGGATTCAGGGTGCAGCCTCACCCAGTGTCCAGCACAGAGGGGTGCTCACAGCCCTGGTCCTGCTGGTATCCTGTGCTCTGCTCTGATGCTGCATCCCTAGCAAACACACACCTCGGTATTTTAGAAGTTTGGGCAAAGGTCACAATGCAGAAAATACAGGAAACAAGAACTGCCTCTTTCACTGTGAAATGCTGATGCCCAGTGCTGGAATTGACACAGCCTGCACACATCGAATTTCTTCCTTCCACATGTTTACATAGAAAAGAAGCAAAATAAAGTAGAAACTCAGGAAGTAAGTGGGAGTTATTTGTGTGACTGATTTAAAGTGTCTATCTCTGATGTCTCAGTTAGGATGCTGATTTCTTGAAGACACATACAATTCAATCCATAGGGTGACTCATTATACAAATTTTCAGATTCTCACCTGAGCTGCTCTCTAAGGGATTTTATCTCATGCCAGATTAGAAACTTATTTTGAATGTCTATCATTCAGCCATATCTGGACTGTCTTCATAACTTGCTAGAGAAAATCTGCTAAAAGAGACATAGGTTTTTGTATTTGAACTTTAAATGAAGGGAAAACATAATTTTCTTTATATATGTTTTTCCTTGCAGGAGTTTATGTTTCCAATCATCATGTATGCAATTGCATCTAGATCCATTTGCTCAACAAACTTCTACATAAATGCAATATCTCTGCTACAAAGATAATGAAGGACAATGGGAATGTATTTCAGGATTTTTTTTTTTTTTTGCAAAAACTCAAAAAAATATGTTGCTTTGTATTCTGCTTCTTTTTCTTTCCTAGTTCCCACTGTCTCCTTATTCTGTCTCTATGTTCTTATGCTTTTGGGAGTTTTTATTAGATGGATTTATAATCCTGTTTTTAGAGTGTCCTTGAATAGATTTCTATAATTAGCAATTATAAATAGAGATATAGTCTTGGGTTATGAAGTTTACTTTTATTGACTGCAACAGAAGGTTTAAGTTCAACTTCCCCTTATCTGATTATATTTACCAGAACTGTGGGAATTCACTGTGCTGTAAAAATGGACCTTGCTGCTAGATGGCATACCCAAGAACATTTAAATAAAAATAGCAATGAAAACCCAAGCAAATATTATTTATGTCAGTTAGATACCAATGAAATCTAAGGCTTTCAGGAGTAGACAGGATCGATTTTTAAATTTTTTTTCTCTCTCTCTCTCCTTTTTTTTTTTTTTTTTATATGACAGAATGACACACTCTTCACTCAGCCACTCAAGCTGAAGAATGACTCAAGAACCCTGTGAAGGTCAAATGCATTTTCACCCAACTGACGCTCTTGTAAAACTGACTTAACCCTCCTTGTGCATTTCTGCACAGCATGGAAGTTAGCTTTGTAGCTCCAAATCAGATGAAAGTGCAGTGAGACCTTCCTTTTGTAGAGCTCTTTTGTTTTAAGCAGAACAAATTCCCTATAAGCAGTACTGTAATTTGCACATTGAAATGCCTTCTGCCCATAATGATCTCGCCAGCAGAATGCACTGTCATTTCACAAATGGCCCCACAGTGCTCCCCAAAGCTGTGCAAAAGTGTGCAGATACAAACTGAGAAAGAAACTAATACAGGCCCTGATCCTGCAATGGACATCTAGGGTACAATGATAGGGCACTATCAAATTGGAGAGATAGCACTTTGCTCACAGTATGCCACAGCAGAGATGGCAATGTGAGAGAGAAGGGAAAGGAAGCTTGGATCCACTGTGGGTCAGCAGAGAAACGTGTTTGATGAATATCTAAACATGTTTCAGTAAGTGAATTTAAGCCACATAATGCCATTTGTGTGGAGGGAATGAAAAAAAAAAAAAAAAGAGGTAAGACCATCTAGATACAGTATATTCAGACCTGAGAATCACAGAATCACAATTTATAGAATATGCTGAATTGGAAGGGCCTCATCAGAATCCTTGTGTCCAATTCTAGGTGCTCCACAGGACACCCCAGGAACCACACTATGTCCCTGGAAATCTGCTAGGTTCCCATTCCTGAGGGATCCTGTTCCAGAGCCCAAACACCCTCTGGGAGAAAAGCTTTCTCCTGATATTAACCTAAACCTCCCCTGACATGGCTTTGGGCTGCTCCCTCAGGTCCCTGTCACCACAGAGCAGAGATCAGTGCCTGCCCCTCCTCTTCCCATCTGACTTCCTCATGCTTTTGGAGAAGAGCAGAGATGACATAACCCACTGACAGATATTTGTGCTGTCCACCAATTCTCTGAGCAGGGAAATCAAGATGCCAAGAAGACCAACAGTCATAATTACCCAAAAATTACCCAGAAAGCTCACTAGAAGAGGAATACTGCTTTACCAGGATTTCTGCACATCTCATCTTGTTCCACGACTTTCAGGTTGCAGGTTTTTCCTCACAATATCAATCAGCACCATGAAGAAGTAACTGTGTTATGTAGCCAGATTTCCAAACATCAAGTGACAGTGCACACTGCAGCACTGAGGACTCGTGACAGAACATGGCTCTGTAACCCACAGCTCTGTGCAACAGTTTTTTTTTACTAATTAAGACAATATTCAATTCTGAGAACATATTGAAGAAACTTCCCTTCAAGTTAGGACAGTGAAAACAGAGAATAAAAGCAACTTGTGCTGAACTTCCTTGTTGATCTGGACATTTATACTGTTGTTCTGAGGATCCCCCTTGCAATAGTCAAAGATATCTGTTAAGAGCTGTAGGAGAAAGAGATGAGGAATAAGGCTAAAAAATAAAGAAACAAAAAACAGTCAAAAGGATTAAACTTGATTCTGAGAAAAAGAAGCATGAGAGAAAGGTAGAAGAAAGGTCAGTGCTAAAAAACTGTACAAGATGGCCATTTTTATAAGGGTATTCTGTGCTTCACACTGAATTTAGTCCTATGGAAAAAGGAGTTTTTAACTTGTAAGTACATGAGTAACAATTAAAAATATTATTTTCCATATGTGTTTTAGGTTTCAATTATCAGTGTTAGAATTGGGGGGATGTATGCCAAATACAAATTTGAAAAATGGGAAAAAAAATCAGAGTTTTTAAAAGCTTAGATTTGTTTTATCTATGTGGTCCTGTTCTAGAATCCACCAAATGCAAGGATCTGCAAAGGAGGTGGAAATTCTGTTCTGCATATTTTTTGTGTCATAATATATGAGAGGTTTCAAATCACATATCCTAGTCTAACAGACTAGATTGTGATTTTCTTGTCCATGACCCCCTTGTTTCCATGAAGGTTCTGTTTTGAAATGCCTAGGATTATCCCATATAAATCCGTACATTTAATTGCAATGCCAAATTTAGAAGTTTAGTGACTATTGTTAGAGTGAGTAGAGACTCAGAAATAATTCAATACTTTTAAGACAGTATTTATGGAATACTCTTCAATTACCTGATGAAATTTTGTGGATGACTATTTCCACTAAGCTTACTAAATTCAGAAACAATGGCCAAACAGTGGCCATAATATTTATACTATTAAATATCCCCTTCTCACTCATATATTTTCCTTTAGGAAAATGAAGGACATTTATGCCTTTTTCCATACTGTCCAGCATGTAAATCATGCCATGGTTGCTGCCTCATTTCCCTCAGAGCCTTCATCCTGCTCATGTTTATGTCTTTCCAAAGTATCTCTTGGCATGAGAAAATATTGTGAACTTTGAACCTTGCCAGCTCTAAGCCTTGCAAGGCTGAGGACCTTCCTCCTGTACCCACTCTTCACTTGCCATGCAGTGGCCTTTTATCAAACTACCCAAGGCTTCTGCATTGCCATAACCATTGCACCCCAAAGGTTCTTATGCACCTTGCCCTGTGGGATAATTTAATTTTTTTTTTTTTTTTAATGTTTAAATACTTTTTCTCTTCCTCTGTCTCCTCACATTTCACCTTGTAGCTACTAATCTTTGCCTATGTGTGTAGATCCATCCTCTCCTCACCCCGTGGGTTTTAGTTTGCAGTTTCATATTAAAACAAACACAGTTTAGGAGAAAATGGATGACACTAATTTTAAAATCCAGAAAATGCTATCAAGAATATACACACCAAAACTTAATGGCCAATTAGTGTGCAACACCTGCACCTAATCAGGCATGCTCCAACCAACTCTGGCAGTGACATAAACAGTAACTACCAATGGGGAGATCTGAGCAAGTCTTAATGAGAAGCATAATTGTACACTTCTTTCTGAGAAGAAAACAGGAAGAAAACACATTATTTGGAGTCATTTTCAACTTGATCATTGTCACCACCTGCTGCCCTGCAGAGGATGCCCAGAAGAGAAGCCGTGTTAGGGTAGCTCATCACTTTACTTTCCTCCTGGACTTGGGGGAGAGGGTTAAGTTTTTTTTCTTCTCTCCTTGTTTCATTCCTCACCCTAAGGCAGCTCTGAAGGCTATCTATACTGTCAGCTGAGGCCCCCAGTAATAAGCTATAGACATGTGAACCTATTTGAACTTGTTTAGCAAAGGGGGGCATAAAAGAAAGGACCAAGGAGAGAGCAAGTAGCAGAGAAGGCAGGACTGGATTTCTCTGCAGACCAGTTGGCTTGACTTGGATCATTAAACTTGTGCCAGAGTCGGGTATCTAGCAGGGGAATAGCAGTTATAAACCAAACAGTTTATCCAAAAATTAGAAACTTCCCTTCTTACCCTCAATCTGAATCAGTAATGTGAGTATCAGGGGCCCTCACATCTCCGGTCAAATTGTTTTGCTGATGGTACTTTCTCAGCCTTTTATGTTCTTAAACTTTTAGTCACCTCTTGGAAGGAGCATTTTAGAGGCATTAAGCTGGAAGTCCAGGTGTAATTGTATCTCTAGAAGGTATAAAGGGTGCCACTGACAAGTATTTCAAAAATACACCAGGGACATACGCAAAGGCAGAATACCTTTAATGTGGAATTTGTTTAGATGCAGGACTGGGGATGACAAGCCATTTCAAGACTCATTTCAAATATTACAAGAGAGCATGTTTTTCCACTATGAAACACTGAAACACTGATATATAGAATTAATTTCCATAAGAATGTGTAAAGTGTGATAAAAAATAATTTTGTTGAAAAACATAAGCCAGAAAGTGTAATCAAATAGGAGCTCTTTCTACCTTGGAGAGTTTTGCTTGTTTGTTTGTTTGGTTTAAGAAATTATTAATTTAGAAGTAAATTTGTTAGATTTAATTATAATTTTAAAGGTAGAAATAGATTATAAGTAAATATTTATGGGCACTGTCCACCATTCAAGGGTCTAACTGTGCTGATGAAAATTGATAAAGGGAAAAAAGCAGAGTGATTTTCACAGGGGTAGGATAACTGGCATTCACATTGCAGCAGCATGCACAGATGAAAACTGAAGAGTTCCTCATATTCACTGTCTGACCTCATGGTTGTAAATAATAAATAAATAAACTCTTTTCAGGGGTTTAAAAATGTTCTACACCTCAGCCAGCTGCTGCTTCCCTTCAGATATAGCATGATAACCACTAACAGGGTCTCTTCTGGACTGATACAGTGCAAAGTTAACAGCTAACTTAAAACACCATCATTCTTGGTAATCTTAAACCTCTCAGCAAAGCAGCAGTTTGATAGCACTTCAACTATATCTCATATTGACACTGGAAAACAGTGGCTGAAATGAGGACAGAGTTTATATTTTCTTCTTTTCTCTCAGGGATGTGGAGAATGAGGAAATGATGGATGCAAACAATATTCAGGTAAACATATTTTATATTTACAGTTCCAGAAAGGCCTCTGAAAGGGAATGGAATGTGTGCTTTACAGGAACTCAATCTTATGCAATACAATTTACTCAGAGGAAAAGGTTCAGCTGAAAAAAGAAATTATAAATTTGTAGAACAAAACTCATACCTGTGTCTTAAAGCTCTTTACAAATACAGATGAGATTGGTTTTGCTTACTAATGTGCACAGGAAGCTGAAGTCTGACATTATTTTAGGACTAAGTACCATTTCAGCTTAAATTTTAGCTTCATGTCTAGAAGTGGCAACCAATACTGGAGAAGGATTCCTGGGTTTCCTATGGGTCAGAGGAGTGATCAGATTATTAAGTTACTGGACAAAAACTTGAATTTCATCTCTTTTATTCCTTTTTCATGACAAAGGACAAGCCCAGCTCAGTCTCTCAATAGCTAAGAAGATCCCTGAGTGTGTCAGAAACATCCAATATGCTTCCTTCTTCTCTAGGGGCAACCAGCATCTAACCTTCACTCTTTCCCCACCTTTTTGTGATATTAAGGAGCAAGCATAAATACTTCTCCCTCTTGCAACATCAGTGGTCTTTGCTTACAGAGTGTCACCTCAAATCTGTGTCTGTCATGTTCTAGGCTATGTGCTGAGCATTACACATGCTTGTCTGCTTCCAAGAGAGGGTTAGTGAGCAAAAATTCTTGAGGGGAGGAGGAGGTTGTGCAAGCAGCAGGATAACCTGCCCTGGCTGCTGCTCAGCTCACTGTTAACTGAAGTAGAGGTGAACAGAAGACAGACTTTCCTGAAACTTCACATGCAGGGCTTCCTGCTGCTCCAGGAGAAAGTCTTAAGAAGGTTGTTTTTGTTCTTTCTTTTTGTTCTGTTTGGGGCTTTTGTCAGATCCGTGGATGTGCGCTGAAGCTTTCCAATGAGAGGTGCAATGAACCATGAATATGTGTATATATCTGTATTGTGATATGTAAATATGTGATATTTAAGGGTTGAGATGTAGCTCTTGAGGAGTTCAGGAGTTGTCTGCAAGGCAGGATTACATAATGTGAGTAGTTGTGTTGCTAAGATTTACTGGCCAGCTTGACTCCACAGCAGGAGCACAAATTTCCTGGTTTCAGATGCTGAAATATTACTGCAATCCCAGCAGTTAAGGGGAAAAGAAACCTTGCATTGGCAAAGTAAAAACTATTACTTTGTACAATACTTTTAAAGAAGATAAACTTGTGAATTAGTTTTATCAATTAATTCTCCTAAGAACAGTTTGTCTCAGGAGGTTTCTGGTAAGTTTTGTTTTAAATTGTGTCTGAAATACTGTAAGAAAACGTCATCTTTCCACACAGCTGTTTTTACACTTATTCTTCAAATCCCAGCTGATGCCGGGGATTGCAGATGAGAGTGAAAATGGGAATGAGTATCAGAAATACATTACAGAGCAGTAATGAGGTTTTATCAGCATGAATTTGGAGAAGCTGGAGTGCTTAGGATGCAGCAGAGCTGTGGGGATAGGACAACATGTGTTTCTGTTCCAGTGACATTAAAGCCAGGATCTCTGAGCAAAAACCCATGTGGTGAACTGAACTCTGTATACAAATTATTTTCATTACACCCAAAAACACTGAAGTCACTGCTTTGGCCTTTAGGAAATCTGTCTCTGAAGACTTACTTGCCATTTCAGGCTAGATCACGATGGGGGCATCCAAATTACTTAATTTAAGAACACCCAAAATATTTTATTAGCAGTGAAATTTAATTAATTGTGTCATTAACTAGTAGAAAGTTCTCTGGCCTGGTACAGACACAGAGTTTAATGTCACCCTATGTACACTGAGCAACCAAAAGCTAGCAAAAGAATGTCAGTGCCAGATTTCTGGGGCTGTATTCAATTACTCAGTGACTATTTTTCTTTATTTCTTTGCTAATTTTTCATATTATGTATGATCTTGCCTCTGAAAGCTCTGATTTTACTTTCTTTCATGATGCATTTGCCTGAACCTTTTCTACTCTTGTTACAAGGTTATTATGGACTTTGTCTGCTTCCATGAACTTTTCTGGCTTCTCAGTTTGTTTTCAGCTTGGATTCTGTCTTGTTCCTAAAGAATTTCCACTGACTTTCCCTGTGACCTCAATCCATGCCTTCATGTAAATGCTGGGAATTAAATTTCCCTTTTCTTTCTCTTCTCCTCTCTGATTTTAGGGAAAAAAAAAAAAAAAAAAAAAAAAAAAAAAAAAAAAAAAAAAAAAAAAAAAAAAAAAAAAAAAAAAAAAAAAGGTCACTCTGGGTTTGACAGTTCTAGATTTACCTGTACTTAAACACCACTCCCTTCTAGTGATTAACTAATGAACATACCAAGCCCTATCCTTTTTTTCCTCTTGCACTGTGGTATTTGCAGCATTTTCTTGCATGCCTCTAGCTCTAAATAGCTTTGGTATTTAATGCATATATTTACCTAATCAGGATCTAAGGCACTCAGGGTTTTTATGTCACTTGAAGAGGCTCACCTGGTTGGCAGCCACATGCTGACCATCACCACAAAAACTGTGGTAGCAGGAGTCTCCCTTTCATCATCTCTGCTGCCAGGACAGACACAGATGTTCATGACTGACTGACTCTTGAAAAACTGGCCTAATGGTGAGACCCTTCCTCTAGGTCACAAAATCATCTTCTGGGGTTGTGTGATGCATAAACTTCCCACCCTCCTGCTGTCCTAAATATGTCCTAACCCTCAGGTTTATGAGACATGAAGGAGGGATGTAATCCCTTGCTGGAGATGGGCCACTGCATGGAAGGGCATGGAAGATTCAGGAGTTAAGAAAAAAGGAGTCCCAAATGTAACTCAGCAATTAAAAGCAGCCTGTGGATAAGAGAAGCTCTTAATCTGGATCTCTAGCTCCTGCTCCTCAGCTAGGCTCACTTTAAAAGGGAAAAGTGAGCCCTTCTAAGTACATTAAAGTGGCTTTCCTCACAGGAGCTTTCTGGGATGAGGATTTTGAGAAGACAGAGAGAATGACCCCTCCTACAAGGTCTTCAAGTCCCTGCCTCCTGAGCCCAGATACTGAGCAGACAAAAATGACTGAAATGTCAACCCTGCATGTGAGAGCACATAGCCAAAGTAAGCACACAGTCCAAGGGAGCAGGATGAGTCTGCAAGCTGACAGGGGGGAGGGATGCACACTGCAACAGCAAGACAATTATGATTAGTGTGGACAATTATGATTATGATTTAGCCGTAGGATCCCCAATAGCCATTAACATGATGCCACATTTTCCTGACAAAAAAAATTAAAAAGGAAAATTCAGTGGCTGAGCAGCAGCACTGAAACCCAGGGGTAAATGTTTGCCTTGAACAGGGCTGTAAGCCACACAAGAGAGACTAATTAAATGAGTCTCTGGCCCTTAGTTATGACAGAAATGAGAGAAAGGGGGGATTGTTTTGGGGCTTTTAATTCCCCAACAGAGGAAGAGTGATGTGGGGAGAGGGATGGGGAGAAGAGGGGAAGGAAAAAAAGATATTCCAGTGCAAAACAGGATTTTCAGGGTTTCTTTTGTTTGAAAAACCAACTAAAGGAAAGGAACGCTTCCCCTCCTCTCTCCCAAAGATGGAGCTGTTGGAACAGGAGAGGAGAGGAGAGGCTGCTCGAGCGCACAGGCAGGCACACAAAGTTCTGCATTCTGCAGCAGGACTTCCAGGCTTCTCCGAAAACACAGCCACTTCCTTTCTGGAAGGAGAAATAAAAATCCGTATTATTATAGCAGCTGCGTTATTGCAAAATTCTACCCAAACACAACGACTGATATTAAGTATCTAACCCCTCTTAATTGTCTATTTCATGGGCTTTAGATTTCTGGATTGCTAAAATAACCATCTGAAGACAAGACTTCGATTCATTTTGTTTTATTAGTATTATTATTTCCTTACAATAATAATAACACTTTACACTTATACAGCACTCTTCATCTGCAGATACAGACAATGACGACTGGATTGCTGCTATTATCCTATCACACCCCACAGATGAGAGAGGATGGGAAATTCTCTGGAGGAAGATGAGGCTGGGGGAGAAATTTCTTGAAACCCTGAGGCCCAGGAGTGATTCAGATGGAAGGGTAATTAACTCTGTGACTGAAAGGTCAGCTACTTTGGTGAATTTCTTTGTTGATAAATGTTTTCAACATATTTTGGCATTGTAATTTTTATCAAAGTTATTGTTAATTCATTTTATTTTATTTTATTTTATTTAGTTTATTATTAATAGAAACAGTTCAGCAGTGTCATCTGAGCAGTCTTGAGGCCAAGAATTTGGGGTTCTGGTTTGATTTCTTAGGCAATGTATGATCCAGTTGAAGGATAGTTAGAATAATGTGAAAGAAGGCAAATCATTTTATTTAGAACACCAGGCTTGACATACAAAAATCCCTGTTTACTTTTAAACTCTGTGAAGAAATTAATGATCTGGTGTTACTAAAGCTACTCACCTATGACTTTGTGGGGACTGTATGGAAGTTAATGACTTTTGAAACAAAATTTTTTCAATTCCTTTTGTGTTCAGAAACACACACACATTTTGTCGTGAGCAATGCCAGGGAGTGCAGCAAGTTCAGTCCCATCTCCTTTTGAGCTGCAGCTTAGACAGAGACAAGAAATTTAAAATAAAAGTAAAGGGGCAGCAGAAAACATGAGGATAACACTTCCCTGTGACTGTGTGTTGACATGGATTCTCTTCCCCCGGCAGGCTGAAACACCCTTAAATAAAAAAGAAGGTGACAGCAAGATTATTAGGTGTGTGATAATTAATTGTTGTCCCATTATCTCAGTTTATACATGGGGAAAATGTGGGCTGGTTTAATGCTCTCTAACACCAGATTTCTATAATGTGGATGGACATCTGAGTTCTTCACCTCTGGATTAAAAGGATTAAAACATCAGGCTCTTTTAACTCCTGGTTTATTTGCAGTGATAGCCAAGACATGCCTGCTCCTCTCTCAAGTGGGGAAAACAAGATGAACCAGAAGAACCCCACATGTGGCACGTTTGGGTTGTGAGACACAGAGGGACCAAACTCTGTCACATGGGACATAAACAGCCCTAAGTGCCACCACTCTCAGCCTGTCCTTCACCAAATGACAAGGGAAAGCCAAAATCAGTCTTTCCAGACAAGAACAGTCAAACAAAACTCCTCTCTGGAGGACACATTCATCCTTGTGCAAGGCACAAGACCTGCACCTTCTCCAAGGAAATGGAGCAGCATCACAGAGCTGGTGGTGATGATCACACAGATCCCTGGTGAAGGCAGGCAGGGAAGCCTGCACTCATCTCACCCTCAGTCACATTCCCCTTCTTCAGAGTCTTGACTCAGTAGCTCCTCATGCTCTTTGCTGCTCCTGGGACAAGGGGACCAAAATTTACAGCAGGGATAGAATGGCTTAATGCAAACCACTCTGCTTACTTTTAAAAATGAATACAAAAGAAAAAGCAAGCTCATTTGACCCGGCACATGGCTCTCCCCTTCACTGCTGCTATTATTCCCATCTTAGAGTTTTCCACTTTCTCTCTTGCCAGCAGGAAAGAAGTAACACAGAGATGTTTTATGCCACTGAGACAAAGAGGTATTGATCCTTTTTGCCTCTGGAAAAGGTTTCTAATAATTTCCAGATATATCGTAGATTGTGGTGCTGCTATCTTTAATTAAAACATGACACAGAATAGAAAGCAATTATTTGGGGTATTTTTTCTTCTCTCTATTTTTTTTTAAGAGTATGTTCACTTCTTTTGTTTTAATGGGCTGTGGTACCAGACCAAATGACTTGCAAGTTGAGCACAAAGTAAATGGAAAGTGAGAGGAAGAATACTTGGCTCTTGTGTTTCTTATTCCTGACATTTAAATTTGGTGTTTTGTCCTTCATATCCAAAGAATTTCATAATCTATGGCTCGTCAACCCCTTTGGCCAGAGAAGCTGCAGAGGAAAAACAAAACCTCTGCCTGAAGGAAGTCTGTGTTCAGATCAACAAAACATTCCTCTGTCAGCACTGGCCCTTTGCAATGACTGCAGCAACACCTCTGTGCACAGGCCTTGGCTCTGTGGATTTGGGAGATAGCTGTTGGCACAGTAAAAAGGATCATATGAACTCAGAGTGACCCTCTTTCTACAAAGTTCTTCAGGCAGAAGCAGAAGAATTGACTTGCTTGTTGGCTGCACTCAGAACTGAGCTCCATTCCAGTCAAAATGGTGGGTAGGATACTCAGCTAATGTAATACTGGTAATATTATATTATAATTATTGGTACATGCTGGGGAAATTTGCCCATGGACATTAACTTCTTAATTTTTTTTTTTTGTTTTCTTATGATTGTGGCAATTATTGGTTCATCAATGAATATCTAAGGCTTCACCAAGTCTACTACAGAGAAATAGTTAAAACAAGGATCTGTTAACACCTTTTATTAAATTAACATTTCTAGAAACTCACACAGATATTATGTTGGGTTTTCATGGGCTGAATTCGGGTGCTTTAAGGATTTTAACCTGGAAAAGATGAGACAAGGGTTCAAGGTACTTAGGGTACATGCAGAGTTTATTATTGTTCCCTGTTTACAGAATAAACATTTCCTGTTAAATGCATCAGGCCTGAGATTTCACTTTGTCCGGAACATCAATTACACTCCTTTCCATAACTCCAGCCTCACAGGCATTTAAATTTATGATTAATCTTTTCAGGAACACATAGAAATTGAATCAAAGAAGCACTTTGCAAAACAAGCCTGTACAAAACACACGGTTCTCTCATTAGCAGTACAAATGAAATGCACTGAGTGCTCAGGAAGGAGCAGATATCTCCGTGCTGTCCTGCTTCTTTAGGAGTCCAGGGGGAACCTCTGAGTGCTCAGAACCCACCACAGATTTCACAAGACCCACAGGGCCTCCTTCTCAAGTTTGGTGTGGATCTAGTGGGAGAGGGAAAGACTCTGCTGACTTTCTGTGTGGACCCCTAATTCCAATCCTCTTTGACAGGGTGTCCTTACTCCCTGCCAAATGAACTTTTATAAGGCTGTAAATTTAGACAAAGGATTCATTTTTATTTTTTTTTAAGCTGCTCCCCTGTTAGCATAAAGATGCAGGAATTTATTGTCACAGAGTCTGTCATTGTAGCAGCTGGAGAAATGCTGTGCAGAAATCAAAATGGAGGCAAATAGTCTCCAAATTATTTTCATCCTAAATTGTCCCAAAGCATAAATGGAAAGCAGTTAAGCATTTTGGTGGTATTGGTGGTGAGCTGGTGACTTTGAAAGCTGATGTTTGAGTGTAGGAATTGCTATTTATCAGCTCAAGATTACTTCATTACAGCATGTTGGTTGTCATGTTTTCAAAACAGCAGCTCTTGTGGGACCTGAAAATTATTTTCTTTTTTATTATGGTGGTAGTAAGAGAAAAAAAATCAAATAATTGGTTCCTATATTTGCTTATACATATAACATCTGCTTGAATGTTCTCCTGGAAGTCTTGCTGTATATATTTCTTTCTCTCATAAAATGTCCTTTCTATCCTGCCCTATTACTCTGTATATTTTTTTCAATAATAAAATTAAATACAGCAAGGAGTTTTTACTGATTTCTTTCTCTAGCCTGTGAAAAGGATGCTGATTTCATATGCCATAAAGGTTAGCTAAGTGATGAGGGAACTTTCATATGCTTCTGGTTCAGATAAATATTGAAAAACATACAAAGGATGTTTATTCAGCATTTACCTGAGCTAACAGTATATCTTGAGCCTGAAATTTTGGTCTGAAGATGTCTCAGAAGCAGAGCTGTTTCTTGAGAATTCCACTAGTACCTCCTGTTTCCTTAAATCAACAGGAAATCAAGAACAAAGGTAATAAAGGGTGGATTTTTTGTAAACCTCAATGAATGATCAGTTTGGGTCAATGTCAGGTCTTGCATTCATGTTAGAGTGGAGTAAGCTCTTATTTTATTTGAATTCATTCAGTCACTCCTTGCATCAAACAAAATAGTGAAAGACAAAGAAATCCTACCACTATCCCAAAGAAGTGGCAGCAATGCATATGCAAATAATCAAAGCATTTGCAAATGACCAAACAAAACAAAAACAAAATAAAAAATTAAAACAAACAGACAAAAAACAAACAAACAAACAAAACCCTACCCAACAAAGAAGAAAACAAAACCAAACCAAACAAACAAAAAAAATCCCAAAACAGAACAAAACAAAACTAAAAAAAAAACCCAAAAAACCAAAAAAACACCCCAAAGCCAAAAAAAAAACAACAACAAAAAAACACCCCAGAGAATAAGCAGACGTAAAAAACCCCTCAAAACATGAAAAAGAAAGTCAAGCTGAAGGAATTTCTTGAGCTGCAGCAAATCAGAAAGGAAAGCAAAGTGGAATGACAAACAATGGATGCTAAGCTACAGGAATGGGAGCAAACCAAGCCACTGAACCCCTGTGAAAGACAAACATTGCAGACAATAATAACTCCTTTGTGTGTGCTAAAAGGGATTTCAAGAATGTCCCCTGTACCCCATGTCCCACAGAGGAGTAGACCTGAACATGTGGTCTGAAAGGAAAAAATAATACAGAAAAACCAAAGAGGACAAAAATTGTGAGAACAAAGATAAGGCTGAACCTGGATGGTACAGACATCAATCCTTAGCTGTGGATGTTAATTTGTAAATCACCAGTGTGACAAACCCCACGAGCTTCTGTGGGCCTGTGGATCTTGTCCAGGTGACTTTCTGAGGACACTTTACCCTTTCTGCTGCTGGTAACACAAAACCCTTGGATTAACCCCTAATGGGAGAGGGTTTTGCTTTAAACCTTGATACTTTAGGGAAGGAAGGGAATACCAGACCTTAGACAGATCAATTGTCAATTGAGTTAAAACTCCTAGTTTTTGTCATTACACTCAGGGAAAAAAAAAAAATCTCAGTGTTAAGTAGATATAAAATACATTATACTTCCTAGAATACTTTATCTTGTAGTCTATGCTGTGAAAAGTAGCTGGTATTACTAAAGTTCTCTTCTGCCATAACCTACTAGTCATTCAAAAACGTGACTGCAAATGAAAGTAATTTGCTAGAAGAAATTAATTCTCCTTATATTTTCAAAATATTTTTTACAAATCCTGCAGAACAATAAATTCCCTGTGCATTTTCACATTGGTATTGGTTGGGATGCTCAGCACTACATTGTAAGATCATATTTGGCTTCAGTGATGGTGGCAATTGCTGGAGTCATTGTCATGTCCAGTGTGATTTGAGGTGGATGTAAATTTAAGAGAGTAAAGGGATTTGGAAAGATTCAGGGGTGATGCAGCAATACCCACGAAGAGAATGAAAAGGAAGAAAGGAGGAAAAAAAAAAGGTAATCTGGTCATTATATGCTCTGAAACTTCTTACTTTAAAAGAATTGTTAAAAAATTTCTCAAGTGAGTAGCCAGGAGTCTAATGACTCCTAAAAATCATAAAAAGACACTGAAAAGAAAGGAATGAGTTATCTGCAAAAAGAATTCATAGCACATGTTACTGATGCTGCATCAGATGTAAATATAATTTATGAGTAGAATATAAAATGGAGGAGTTTGGTAAGACTAAAGATGCCTTTTCAGGTTTCACAAACATCCTTAATTGTGAAATATTAGTGAATTGATTAACTAAATTGACTCTATATTTCTTTAAAGAAAGTCAAATACTGATATTGCAGGTCAGACAATAATGTCGGCAAAGAAGTTAAATTCATTATCTGTTATAAAGGATTCTTATACATACATATATACATATGTACATTTAATTGTTTTAATGACTATCTGGTATTCTTCTCCTTGTGAACCTGAGATTATGAATGCATAACATGTAACAATGCATATGTTTACACAGACACATACAGAAAATGCAAAGGATAGCTTCTGCCTGAGATATGGCATTCCATGTTGGTAGTTGAGATATTCACTACACTAAAAGCTGTTTAAAGAATCACCTCAAAGAGATACTGCCTGTTCCTAACACTTCTGCAGGTTAAGTGCCCTCTAAATCCTCTAAGAAGTTGCAGATGTACCTCTGAGGAAATCCACAAGTCAGTGCAGAGTTTTAAAAGGTCATTCCATCTGCTTTAATCTTTTCTTGTAACTATTTTAGCAGCTTTAGATATTCCACATTGGAAAGAAGCACATATAAGACTGAGACAACATTTGCCTAATGAAAATAAAATATTTTTTACTGACTCTGATGTTCCATTTTGTACCAAATAAAAAGTTTCCCAAAACTTCCTGCCCCTGACTTGTTCTGAATTCTGTGTGTCTTACCTGAATCTTCCTACATAAACATTTTCAAGAGTACTTGCATGTATTTGTGATAAAATGCATATAGGATAAGTTTTGGATATTAGTCAGTAGTATTACCATAATTGTTGGTAGCATAAAATCAATAGATGCTATTGAAGTGTGGAGAAGCAAAGGGGAAAAAACCCAGAAAATTAAAAAATCTTAGTCAGAGAAGAGAAGGGTTAAACATTCTGTACTCAAAAAAAGCATGTTATAGCTCCAAGCACTGAGGCAAGATGCACCATGAGGTAGGAAACACCCTGGTTGTGTTTAAGAAACTGCAGCATTTTGCTGAAGGGCAAGATCCTATGTAAGCATGAGCTTTTGACTTCTTTATATGTATGTCTTTCTGGGGGTGAAATGGTTAAGACAGTGGAGCCAAAAAAGAATAGATGAGGTCAAAGTGCTGGAGAGAGGAAATAAAGCATTCCCTATTGCTGATGATAAGCTGTACAGAAAATTCTTTCCTTGACTATTTATCTTGCACCTAAAACCTTCAAAAAATACTTCTAGCTATAAAGAGCTTTAAGTCGATGGACAAGGCTTAACTTGGTCCGTGGGTCTGGTGGGTAATTCACCACCTCCCCATTGATCAGGCACATGAATGTCACCACCTGGCTTAATAGTGACCTGTGCTCTTTTGCTGCCAAGATCTGTTGAGCAGAGACAGCAGAATCAAGGTTGTGCCTCTCACAATAGATGAAATCAGGAGCTGATATCATTATTCTTATATATGAGCTCAGTTTTCTATGGTTGATAATACAGTTGTCCTCCAGCACTCACCCAAATTGATCAACAAGGATCAGAAGACCTTTATTTTCAGAGGGAATTATTTGACTTTGGATATCTGTCTGAAAATTATCTGCTTCTAATTAATCTCTGAGGGTTCAAAATTACTGATAGACTGTAAATGAAACAGAAGTTCATTGACTAAAAGACATAATTATGGGAAAGTTTCCATCACACTAATTGAACCGCACACCTTATTGATGAAACTGAGATTGTTTTCCTGGTTTGAACACCGTGCACTTTGGCCCTAAGGAGCACAGCAGGGCCCTGTTGTCTGCCCCACATGTGTGTATTGTGCAGGAGAGTGGTGTGGTCACACAGGAGCAAGCAGAGCAGGTGTGGCAGATCAAGATCACCATGCAGGAAAACGCCGTGTGTAGTTCTTGGACCAACCACATTGAAAAGGGAGAAGATTTCCATCTATTTTAATATCTCTGGAACAAAGCAAGTGAAATACCTACAGTGTATAACAGATGCACAAATTTACCTTGGGTGATTAATGTATTTTGAGCAGAGAACTGTCATCTGAGCTCCTATATGTTTTTATCTGCTTTAGTGCTGCACACCTGCGGTTTGTCGATAAAGCATTTACTTTGCAATGGAGACAACTGCCACGTTTAGTGCTTGTGCCCCTTGATTACCACCTGATTTCACTTCATACATGTGTGCACATGTGTACACATCGTGATACGCTCAGGTAAAACTGCAAAAATTAACAAATGATGACAAGAAAAAACAATAATAGCATAGGGTGAGAGAAATGCACATTTGTGGACAGTGTGAGATCTTTAAACTTGTGTATCTGTGAGAAACCCAGAGCACTGTAACAGAGGAACCACAGCTTTACAATATGATCATATGTCTTTCCTTAGACGCATCTTGGACTGGAGTACATATTAAGCTTCAGAAAAAAAACCCCTTAATAATAACCTGTCATCTCAGCACAGGAACACAACTGCTCCTGTTTTGGTAGGCACAAAAAGACTTATAACAACATAACCAAAAAACAGGTGTGGGACCAAAACAGTAAGTTGTAATAATAGAAAAATTTCAAGTGTCAATCTGCCTTTTTATCACCCAGATGGTGATATGGTTTTAAAGCCAGAAATTGTCCCATCTAACTTAAGAAATCAATTTTTACTTTAAGTATGAAACTTTCATTGATTTTCACTTCAGAGGAGTACATATTTCTGGTATAACTATTACCACTGCATTGCAATTAAAAAGATAAAATAGCACCTTTTTGTGAAGGTATTAAAATTGAAGAGCTGGACATTTAAGCTTGAAATGTAGTTTGTACTGGCCTAGAAAACAACATTGCTCACTGACAAATGACTATGCAGTTCTTGTGAGTTTATCTCCATGGAACAATAATTCTGCTATAGATCACAGTCACAAGGTTCAAAATATTGGCCACTGCATTTATGCAACATGATGTTTCATGACCTATCAAACCAGATCACCGTCATAACCAGCCATAGATAAAAATGCATATCTGCAATTTCTGGAAATTATTTCAATAGAAGATTTATCTACCTTAAGGCTTGCTGGTAAAATACCCACATTACAGTTGATGATTATTAAAAATATATATACAACTGTACACTTAATGTGTATTTACATACCTGAATGTTGCCATCACAGAATGGGAGACAGACAAACCTATTTTCATCATTATTTGAATATTATATGGTTTCTTTCTCTTGTTCAGAATGGCTTGAGTTAACCCACATTACAATTTTAAATCACTAGCTGAGGTCTCAGTTGCCGTGGCTGTATTGTTTAAGGTGCGTATGAAGATAGACAGCAACAGAAGAGAAAAAAAGAAAAAAAAACTGATTAAAACAAGACAAAATGTACCAGGGAAAATTCACTCACCTCTCTTGCAAAACTTAGCTCTTTTATGTGTATGTGAGTGCACGTTCATTCTCCAATTTCCATCGAACTACACTTTCCTGCCTAGGTTGTTGGAAAGGCAAGAGATGGCAGTATTGACACATCTATGAAAGGCAGCAGTTCATTGAGCAAACTAGAATATTAGGATTCTTCTTCTTCACATTTCTTTTTTATAGTTTCTTATTTGTGTTCTTTTTCCCCACTTTCAATACATACTTTCTTGAAAAAAAGCATAAATCAAAAGTCAACCAACCCAAAAGTCACAAACTGAAATCACCCCAATACTATCCCCACTATCCCCCTTGAAAAATTCTCCCCCCAGCTTCTGCTAAACCAAGGGAAATATACAAAGAGGACAATTTGGAAGATTTTCTGTTATGTTGAAATAAAGAATCAAAACCAAAGAAAAACACAGGGAGAGAGAAAAAAGGGGTGGGAGGAAGCTAGTATGATAAATTACTGATTACTAAATGGAATTGTTTCAATCAGAAGCTTTAAAAAAAAAAAAAAAAAAGAAAGGAGAGGAGAGGAAAGAATTAACTTGCTTCTTTCCTTGATTCTAGCTTTTTTTGCAAGAAGATCAAAGAGATTTATGACCTGTGTCTCTTTGAGTCTGATGCCAGAAAAGAACATGTTCTCATTAATAGTCATTTTCTCGTCAAAACAGAGCTTTTAGGCAGACAATGTGCAAAGCTTTTATAAAGCTGATTGTTGACAAAATTTTCAATAAGTTTCAGTCCAATGAGTGGCACACAGAGATGAAAACTATGAGGGTGACTGATAACTGCTGCACATTCTGCAGGAAAAATCAAATCTGTTCTAAAAATCAAACCCCACCAGTGAATCTTTTGAGAAACACAGCTGTTTGAGCTTACAAGGAGAGAACCTCATTGCTTTTGGATGGTTTTTGGAACAAAAGTGAAAGCAGTGAATTTTTTGTTCTGTTTCTTTGAACTTCTGTAAAACTTCTTAAAACAGGAAATCTAGAGAGAATAGTTTTCTCTTGAGATTTCCTGTTCATCCAGGTTTCAGATGAGTTAGTAATGCAGGCAGCTGGGGACAATCTCCCATGGTATATTACTGCATAATTAGTTACAATATGGGGATTTTATGCCTCCCACTTCAGACTCCAGAGACCAGATACTGGGTAGAACGGGCCATTTGTTTGTTCTGGTATATTGGTCCTTGTTGCCAAAGAGCCAGTCTCACTCTGCATAGGCAGAATTTTCTGATCTTAAATAATAACAAAGTGTTCTGCAATTACAAAGTGAATGTACAAGAACATTTTCACAATTAGAGGAGTGTAGGATGTAATGTATTTGGGTTTGAGGTTGAGTTGAGGACCTGGTCTGAGTCTTAGCTCCAGTGTCATCCTTATTGCAGCAGTAAATCCAGCTGAGAAGATTCCTACTCCTGCCTTTCCCCGGAAACATGTTCCTCCATTCTGCTGATTTACCAATAATTAAGTGTTTTCCTACTCTCTAATCTGGTGCTGTAATGAGGGTTTGGTTTAAGAAAATGTATCAATCTCCCCTCAAAACTAAGCTTATGCTGTTCTTGTTTTCAAAACCAGCATATTTTACAGAAGCAGTTTAAAGAAATGCAATGAACTGACAACATCTAAAAACATAGAAATAGGCTGAAACAGAGACATGAACAGAAATTTAATGAATCCTCATTTATACTTTGGTACTGAAGATTTTGGTTTTGTTTTGGTTGGTTGGTTGGTGGGTTGGTTGCTGTTTTAATTCTTTAATACAGAGAAACTTCTCTATGTGTTGTCTCCTAAGTCCCATCAAATTTATATAATGCTTAAGGAATCCTGGAGGAACTCTAAGGAAATGATCCAAAATGGACACAGCACAGCACAGTATAAGGTCTACAGTGTAAGATTTACAGAATTGTAAGTGCAACCCATTTGATGCAAAAAAAAATAATTTCAAGGCATTTCTGAATGATGCAGTTGCTCTTATGTGGGTTGAAAGCAAGCCCTGGTCTAAGGTTGAGGAAACAACAAAAGCATTTTGAGTTTCTGAGCAATTTTTCCTGGCAGAAAAGTATCTTTGATGCATCCAGTCTCTCTGCAGTGCACATGAAACATCTTGCTATACACAGATGGATATGCACATGCATTTATTAATATAAAAATATCACAGATCACAGCAATCCTAAGGTATTCTTAGTTGGAAAGGACACAGAGGGGTCATTGAGTTCACCTCTTAAGAGAATGGCCTGTACAGGGATCAAACAACCTTGGAGCTATTAGAACTGTGCTCCACCCAACTGAGCTAATATATACCCATATTCAGATTTGTGAGGCAATGCACAATTTGTGAGTTTACTGTACACCAGACCAGTGAAAAGCAAAATTATTGTTGAAGGCCATATTTTTTGGTAATCCTCTCTCTTCTGCTTCACAGTTCTTTCCACTGACACATCTCGACCTTTTGTACAAAGGCAGGAGCAAATAAGCAATCATGAAAAAGAACA